>NC_142936.1:66840078-66845078 GCF_046866305.1 Octopus bimaculoides | reverse complement strand
TTTATCGATCACGAGAGGATGAAAGGCAAAGTTGATCTGAAAATAATAATAATAATATCAATAATAACAGTATTATGATTATTATTATTTTTGTTGTTTTTGTTATTATTATTATCATTATCATCATCATCATTAATAATAATAATAATAATAATAATAATAATAATAATAATAATAATAATAATAATAATAATAATAATAATAACAACAATAACATTGATAGTAATTCTTTCTTTCTAATATAAGCATGATGCCTGAAATTTTGCGGGAGGGGACTACTCAATTACATCGACCCCAGTGCTCGAATGGTACTTAATTTATCGACTCCGAAAGGATGAAAGTCGAAGTTGACCTCGGCAGCGACGGATGAAATGCCACTAAGAATTTTTTGTCCGGCAGGTTAACGATTCTGCCTGTTCGCCGCCTTAATAATAATAATAATAATAATAATAATAATAATAATAATAATAATAATAATAATAATGATGATGATGATGATGAGGATGATGCCGTCATATTTTGGCACATGGCCCATCAGTTTTGAAAGAAGACACAAATCGTCGAAATCGACTTTATTTTAGTTCATCGACCCTGAAAGGCCTTAAAGTAAAGTTATCCTCTGCGAGATGTGAACTCAGAATGTAAAGAGCCGGAAGAAATCTCACCGAAAATTTACTTCACTCCGTGTTAACCATTCTGCTAATTCGCTACCAATAACAAAAATGATAACAACATCCACAATGATGACGACGACGACGAAAACAACAACAACAACAACAACAACAATCATAATAATGATGCTGTTATACGGAAATGACTGAGGCAAGCATAACAACAATAGTATTGTATGTCCCTGCATTATGGAGTGGTGCTGTCGTCCATTAACCGACGTCAATATATGAATGGTACTTTCATTCAATAATAATCTTTGGTTTTAAGGTAGTCACAATACCAGTAATTTGCGATGAGGGTGTGTAAGTAAGCATGGAAATTTACAAATATTTTTCTACTTTATCGTTCTCGAAGGAATAAATGAAAAGTTGTCCGCAGCTGGATTTGAACTCATATTGAACATGAAGAAAATAGCAGTGTGGCATTTTGCGTGAGGTGCTAATTATTCTGTCAAATCCTATCCAATTTTATCAATAATAATATTTATTAGAAGTTTACGCATATTGTCAGCAATTTTTTTTTTAGGGGACAGTTTAGGCTATGCCAATGACTCCTTGTGATTTAATTATAACGACCCCGGTGGGATAAAAGGCGGAAGTTTGACACTGGCAGGATTTGAAACTCGGACCGTCTCGAACGCAAGGCATTTTTTTCCGACGCTGTAGCAGCTCTACCAATCCATTCATATAATAATAATAATAATAATAATAATAATAATAATAATAATAATAATAATAATAATAATAATAATAATGATGATGATGATGATGATGATGATGATGATGATGATGATGATGATGACGACGATGACAACGACTACTGCTAAATTTAATTATTATTTGTAATAATATTTGTAATGGTAATAATCGAAAAACTGAGTTGCTGTGAATAAAGGTGGCGGTATCAGAGCAGCGTAGTTACAGAACCTTATGTTTACATGTTTACTGCTGTCTACAGTTAGTCCTTTCCGCTTGTCTGGTTGTGTTAGCCGTGAATAGCGAGTGGACAGGCAGCACAAAGTGGACAATAGAGAACTGTGAAAAAAATAAAAAATAAAAATAAAAAATAACAATAAAGCAGGGGACAGTTACTTACTACACAAAATAGGTTGATACTGTCGATGATGATGTTTCGATTAAGCCCCCACCCCAATACCTTGACCAGTCCAGATCAAATAGAACTAGGATCAAACAACATTCGAAGCTTTAATCATTCCATTTTTTAAGCCAAAAATTCTCCCCATGCCTTGTTGTAGCTAAGGGCCAGTTGTGTGCGTGTGGCTATGTTTCTGTTTGTGTGTGTATGTGTGTGTATGTGTGTGTTTCTGTGCGTGTGTGTGTGCGTGGGTTTTTTTTTTCTTTCTAAAATGATTGTAGAGTGCATAAGCTCAGGGAGATTTGCCTACTATGTCTTGCTGTTCAAGGTGCCACCTATGAAGGCCATTTCTGCATAGGCTGACATTGGTGACACTAAATACTGTTATAGGTGATGCGCTGGCGATAGTGTCATTCTAGTTTTCTTACTACTATAAACTACTGCTAACTACTACTACTACTACAACTACTACTACTACTACCACCACCACCACCACCACCACCACCACCACCACCACCACTACTACTCCATTACTACTACTACTACTACTACTACTACTACTACTACTACTACTACTACTACTACTACTACTTCTACTACTGTTGCTGCTGCTGCTTCTAGTTAGTAGTGATAGTGGTATTGGTCGTTGTCACAATTGTTTATTACAAAATATGTCACAAGTCCAGTAGTACCATTTAAAACGAGGAAGCAGATTAGTTTGGTGCACGTATGTGTGTGTCTATGTTTGTATGTGAATATGTACACACATTCTAGTATAGAAACGTAAAAGTATATATACATATATATATACATTGATAAATATATACAGTAAAGAGTATCCTTAAATATGTATGCATATATATATTCTTTTATTGTTTTATTTGCATCAGTTATTTGACTACGGCCATGCTGGAGCACTGCCATTAGTCAAACAAATCGACTCCAGGACTTATTCTTTGTAAGCCTACTACTTATTCTATCGGTCACTTTGCCGAACCGTTAATTTACGGGTACGTAAACACACTAGCATCGGTTGTCAAGCGATGGGGGAGTGGTAAACACAGACACACAAACATATAAACACACATGCATATATATATATATATATATCTTTATATATACGACGGGCTTCTTTCAGTTTCTGTCTACGAATCCACTCACAAGGCTTTGGTCGGCCTGAGGCTATAGTAGAAAACACTTGCCCAAGGTGCCATGCAGCGGGACCACACAGCCACTCCTGCGCATATATATATATATATATATATATATGTATCGCAGAATCGGCATGGCAGTAACCAAACACTATGATTTATAACATTCACGTGCTTCGAGGTACAATTCCAAAACTAAATTTCACATATACATACTGACATATATACATATTTACAAACATATGCATATATATTCATACACACATAATGCATACATACATACATACATACATACATACATACATACATACAGACATACATACATACTTATGTTTGCACATCTCCTTAGTATCAGGGTATGCTAAACATAGACTCACCGTAGTAGAATTGGTGCTGAGACGCTAAAATATGAAGGTAACTAAATGTTTTCAGTGTAATATTAACCCGGTACTCTACTGTTTCCTATATCTCCTACCATGCTAGATATCTGGCAGAGATACACGCTCTAAGGTTTAAAAGGGGTCGATAAATTCAACCATATTACTCGACTAGTAGATACTTTATCTTAGAGACGCACAGAGAGGGAACGCGTGGGACCGAGAGGGATAGGGAGAGGTGCGCAATAGAAGAGAGAAAAGGAAATAAAGGAACTGCAAAATGGAACATAGGCGGGGAATTTAAGAGAGTACTTAGAATAATAATATTGTATCAGCGGAAATATTACAAACGGTGACAGAAGACAAGTAGTATATGTATGTATGTATGTATGTATGCATGTATGTATGTAATAGTCTGTATAAATGCATTTGAGTATGCACATATGTTTGTGTCAATGTTTGGGTATGAATGCATGTATGTGTGAATGTAAATTGTAAATATCCCTGTATATTCATGTATATACGCATATGTGTGAGTGTGCATGTGGAAGTCTCTTTGCACCTGTATATAAATGTATATACCTATGTGTATGTGTATATATATATATATATATATATATACGTATATATATACATACATATATATATATATATATATATATATATATATATATATATATATATATATATATATATATATATAGTAGAATAATAAGGTGAAAGTTCTTGGCACAGTATCATATATATTTGAAAGAATGAGTAGAGATAGCTTTTTTTGAGGGGATAATATTAATTTTAATCTTAATAGTAATGTTTACAGTGAGTTACTCTGATATGAATTTCGAGCTTGAAGAATCCGTTTTTAAATTGAAAGATGTATGTTATACTTGTAAAAGATTTTTTCTTATAAGTATACATACAAAAATATACACAAAAAAAAGAATATAAAAAATATATGAAAGAAATATATATACATAGATTCTCTACTCATTGACTGAAATATATATATATATATATGTGTGTGTGTGTGTGTGTGTGTGTGTGTGTGTGTGTGTGTGTATGTGTGTGTGTGTGTGTGTGTGTGTGTGTGCGTGTAGGTAGTAGATATGTACATACATGCATGTATATATGCACATATTCATATATTGTATATATATATATATAAATATATATATATATATATATATATATATATATATATATATATATATATATATATATATATATATATATATATATATACATGCACACGTGCACACGTGTTTATGTGTGTAAACATGTGCTCATACTTATGTTTACATAAGGAAAAAGTATATAACCATACACTCTTGCATGTACATATGCATGTATGCCAGTGTATTTGCATATATGCACATATAAATAATGTACACTTGTGCGCTATAACTTGTTGATTAATACTCTATAAATTATTATACAATGAATAATATGCAAATTTATGGCATTTGCAGAGAATGTTATTTTATGTCACTTTATATACATTTCTGTGTTTCTTCCCTAATTTGAGGGACCAAAATAAAAGCATTATGGAAATGTTATATGTAAAAATAAAATGTCAAGAAATATAACGGGTTAACATTAATAGTCGTCACTACTTTCGTATCGGTAATAAATTTAGAAGCAACTAGTCAATTATATCGACTGGTCTTGCATTGATGAAGGGGAACGATAACTTCGGTGCGGTTTG
>NC_142936.1:66815078-66835078 GCF_046866305.1 Octopus bimaculoides | reverse complement strand
TGGCTCTATGGCTAGGAAGACCCCTATAGAGAGATGGAGTAGATGGACCAGAGCCATACGGACCCCCACTAATATCCACCAGGTAAAGAAAATGATCGCACATGCACTAGGAGCTAGTATAAAGGTCACCCTAAAAGGCCACACCTTTAAATTTAACAACAAATTATACGCCCAGGACGAGGGGGCAGCCATCGGTGTTAGTATCGCCGGTGATGTGGCCAATCTCTTCATGGTATGGTGGGACAGAAGGCTTAAGGAACGCCTGACACATAACTCCATACTCGTGAATGTGTACTCTCGATATGTCGATGATATCAACTTAGTGGTAAAGACACCCCCACAAGAGAGTACCCCTGGAATAGAAATAGAAGCTAAGACTATGGAGAGCATCCAGCAAATAGCTAACTCCATCCACCAGAGTATTAAAGTTACGATAGACTACCCTACTAAACACCCTAACCATAGATTACCTGTATTAGATACTGAACTCTGGCTAGAAACTAAGAACAATAAAACCAGAATCCTCCATTCACACTATACAAAACCTATAGCCTCCAAATACCTGATCCACCGGAACTCGGCTATTGCGGACAATGCTAAATTCAACATATTGATGGCAGACCTCGTCAGAGTAATGCGAAATGTCTCCTGCATGTGCGACCCTACAGAATTAAAGAGACATATACAACATTTCGTCCACCGCATGCAGTTCTCAGGTTACAGCCATAAAGAAAGGATCAGGGTATACAAAGGAGCTATGAAGAAGTTTGAAACAATCAAACGCAACGATAGGAATGGGATTTGCCCACTCTATAGGAGCAAATCATGGAACACCATAGAAAGGACTAATAAGAAAATAGGGAAGGCAAGCTCATGGTACGATAGTCACAAGTACCAGAGCGTCATGTTCGTCGACACCACGCCTAGAGGCGAACTGGCGTACCGCTTTAGAAGGGCCCTAGACAAACTTAAGCTAAGAATTAAGGTTGTTGAAAGGCCAGGCAACCCTATTAAATCCCTTATCAGTAGAACATACCCTTTCAGTAGAACCCCCTGCACCGATAGGAAATGTATCGTATGTAGATTTAGCCCACAAACGAACTGCAAAACCAGAAATGTGGTCTATAGTATAAGATGTACAGAGGGACGATGCAGAAATAAGACAATGACATATGTAGGCGAAACAGCAAGGAGCATAGGGGAGCGGGCAAACGAACATTGGAGGGAACTTAAGGAAGGGAAGAACTCGTCAGTTCTGTACCAGCACGCTGAGCAAGAACATAGAGGCTCAATCAACAACATAGAAATTAAAATCTTATCTACACATAGCAGTGATGCAGCACTTAGACAAATTACTGAAGCTACACACATAATAGAAGAGAAACCTAGCCTGAATAGGAAACTAGAATGGAACACTAACACACACCACTAACAAACCACAAACCACAGCATGTGACAACATGTTACCCATAAGCCAATAATAATATGAACAAAGTATAATACAATACATAGATAAACAAATGGAATTAAATACCACATACGTTAACAAAATTTAATTAAACACAAAAAAAAACACACACACACATGAACAAATAAATAAATAAAAACAAATACAAACGAACGCGTATTAACAGAGAATATGGTTGATACAGACACTCCCCATACACACATGCACTTACAAAAGACACAGACACATTGAAGGACACGCATGCGTAGACACATACAATAGGAATACAAAATACAAAATGGCTGATAGTTAGCAAGGTGAGACACACATAAGAAAGAAGGAAACAAAGGACCACTGATGAGGTCACAGAAGTGTGACGAAAGAACTCTGGCCGAAATAAGATTAAGATTAATGTAATATAAAGCTGAAGCAAATTAACACCAAATATACAGTGCGTGTGTTTTTATTGGCTAAACTGGCAATATGACCATCCCCAAGTACAACAACATCTGTTTCAACACACGATTTCACATCAAAAATCTTGCAAAACAAATATATATATATATATATATATATATATATATATATATATATATATATGTATGTATGTATGTATGTATGTATATGTGTGTGCATGAATATATACATATAAATATGCAACCGTCTTACTCTCTCCTTGGAACTACTGGTCTTGTGCCAAAATTTTAAACGAATATATATATATATATATATATATATATATATATATATATATATATATATATATATATATATATATATATATATATATATAAACATATATATTTATATATATGTGTGTACTTGCGAAAATATGCACATATATACAACTTCACTTGTTTCTCATAGTCGGTCACTTAAGACTACTCTGAAAAGCAGTTTGTGAAGATTTTTAGTTTCGATAAAACATTAAATTTTACGCTACCATTAGTATTTCAGTTCAGTCATCTCCATTTTGCTTTGAACCTATGTGTGTGTGCTTATGTAGGCGTGTATATATATATATAAAGAGAGAGCGGTAAATATAGGGATAAGCGAATTTGACAAATCAATATATTAAGTGTATTAAATAGATGGAATACAAAAAATGTTCATATATATAAATATAAAGAGGCCCAACTTACACAGATTAGAAATGATATGAGAATTAAAGGGTTGATACGACATGGTGGGCCGGTAAATGAGTTCCGTAGTGGTTCCGACAATATACTTGGTACTTCCATTTTTCAATTCAATATCTCGAATATATGATCTCTTTCCTGAAGACGGAGCCTCGTGTCATGCTATGAGGGAATCAATCTACCAACATTATTATGGACGACCGAGCCCCCAGAAACAGCTGTTGGATTTGTAATACTTTTCCTTCACCCCTTTTAATTCTCTATATCATTTCTAATCTGTGTAAGTCGGATCTTTTTATGTGCATACATATATATACATTTTTTGTAATTCATGTATTTGATACACTTTATTTATTGATAAGTCTATATATATATATAGATGTGTATATATATACCTACATACACACACACACACACACACACACACACACACACACACACACACACACATATATATATATATATATATATATATATATATATATATATATATACGCCTATATACATATGTATATATACATATATTTAAATATTTATATAGAATGATTTCATATTATGTTGTGTCTGAGGAAAGTCATTTTCTTTTTGTGCCATATAGTTTAACACACTCACCGGCAAAATTTCCACTTATTCCTTATTTTTATTTTCCTAAAATTTTCGTTGCGTTTTGCAACCTTTTCAGTAGTCTTGACTCCTTCCGATATTTACACTGCGTTATTTTTGTTCGTTTGTGCGCATGTGTGTGGGTCAGTGTGTGTGTGTGCCTATGCATATATGCATGTATGTATGTATGAATGTGTGTGTATGTATATATGTATTTCATAATATATATTCATGTTACATGTAGTTTAGTTATACATATTATATACTCATATACACTTACATATATGGAAATACTCATAAATAACCAACCATATATATATGCATACATATGAACATAGACACACACATATATATATATTCACACAGATACATATCTTCGTCAGTTTTCTCGGCGTTTCTCAGCATTTCACGTCTTCTATCGAGATTTACAGCTGCTTTACGCAGAAAGTACTAATGCCTTCTGCCTTACCCGATTCAGCGCCGCCCTCTTTGCCTCGAATAACAATGATTACTTATACAGCCACAAGATCAAACGTTTGAAAAAAGAACTTCATATTGTTCCTGGATATTAAGCGCTCGTTATTCTATCGATCTTAGTGGAATGTGACCTCGGACCATAAAGGCTGTACCGAAATAAAAGATATTTCTTACATAAAATCACATCTGAAATACTGGCCGTAAGCTTCAGTTGTTTATAGCACTCCCAGCTCTTAGGTGGGGACTTCGTCTTATCAACACTGGATGGTTAAAATCGCAAATAGTAACTAGTGTTATCATCTGACGGGTAACTTTGGAGGTCTACTTTTACCACCATGGGTATTAAGAGGAAATAGATTATACATGCAGTAATTATAATCAAAATGATGAAATGAATACAAATTTTCGAAAAAATGTAGTACCTTAAAATAAGATTGAACAAAACAAATTTCATGTTTGTACCACTCCTTCAACCCTCACCTTTACTCGCGCTCTCTCTCTCTCTCTCTCTCTCTCTCTCTCTCTCTCTCTCTCTCTCTCTCCATCTCTCACTCACTTATTCTCTCATTCCCTCTCTTTACACGCTATAAAACGTGACTGGATAAATCAAGTAACCAAACCACCCACATTTACAACAGCTATTAATATACAGAGATTATTTTTAGTATTGTCTCTAAGATCTCCGGATTAACAGAATCGTTAGAGCTAGAGAAGAAATAGGTGCTCTGCAGGTATTTGTTGTGTCTTTAAGTTCTCTGTTCAGTTCTCGTTGAGATCAACATAGCCTTTTATCCGTCCATAAAATAAAGTACAAATGAAGAACTAGAATCGAATGTTTCGGTTAACCACCTCCTGTAAAAACTGCCTGCTTGTCCCTAAATTAGTAACCAAAGTAAAACCGTTAGTTGTAGGTCGGAGATTTCAGTGGCAATGAGCGGGCAGATTCGTTAGAACGTCGGGAAAATATGCTGAGCGACTTTTATTCCGGCACTTTACATTCTCATTTCATATCTCGTCGTTTCGAGATCGATAGAATAGGTACTACATAAGTGCCAAATGTAGAAAGATTTATTTGTAGGTCTCTATGAAGAGAAACTAATGAGAATCATTAGAGCGTCGCGTCGAAGAAAAGTACGTTGAGTTATTTGTTCCGTTTTTTATTTTTTATTTTTATACCGCGTTCAATTTCCTTCATGATCTATTTTGTATTGAGCTTATTAAAATGGGCAGTTTCGTCTGCCTTAACTTAGTTATGGTCATAATCATAGCAGCTGCGAAAAGTAAGGTTTAACTTTAGAGAAATTATTGGCTGTAGTTCACTCATAGTCTTGGGAAGTAAGTAGCTTATATGAACAAAGAGGGGAGGTAGTCGACTCAACCAGGATTTATCTCTGCCTTGCGTTTCTATTTAACGTGTTACTTGCTATATAAACACAAGAGAAACACAAGAACTGCACATAAATGACAGCCAAACATTGTAAGGTTTTACAGGAAAACATGCCTATGACATGCGCACCAGCACCTGTAAACAAGAGTGTCAGATTACATGCTGTTACTGGGTTGATAAGCGTTTGTGTAATATGTAAGTAGCATGTGTGTGAGTGTCGACTGAAACCGAATGCTGCGCAACACCTTAAGGTATATTTGACATTTTGAATCTTACAGCCATAGTTAAACATGTATCTATCAATCTATCTATCTATATATCTATCTATCTATCTATCTATCTATCTATCTATCTCGCTCGCTCTCTTTCTTTCTCTCTCTCTATCTATCTATCTACATATTAGATTTTTCACCTGTTTTCAGTCAGTAGACCGTGGCCATGCTACATCACCGCCTTGGAGGATTTTAGTTAAATGAATCGAGCCCAGTACTATTTTTAATGTACTGCAACTTATATGTACTGCAACTTATTCTATCGATATTTTTGCCGAACCGCTAGGGTTACGAGGGCATAAACACACCAGCAGCGGCTATCAATAGGGGGTGAACGACAAATGCACACACACACACACACATACTCATGTATGTATGGAGGTATATATGCATATCTAAATCTATATGAATGTTTTGTATGTATGTTTGTATGTATCTAAATATATATACATATATATATATATATATATATATATATATATATATATATATATATATATATATATATATATATATAGTGTACATTTAAACACATCAGAAGTATCCATTATAGGATACCTAGCACGCTAGAAGGAATAGCCAAAATCCAAACCACTATTAGGGATAAATTTCGAAGGGAATGAAAAATAAAAACATTTACCATCTCCTGGACCACTGGTATTAAAAATTTCTAAATTTTTTCTTACCCTGATGTTATTAATTATATATATATGTGTGTGTGAGTGTGTGTGTAGAGAGAGAGGGGGGAGAGGGAGAGGGAGAGAGAGGTGGGGAGAGGGAGAGACAGGGGGAAGAGAGAAAGAAATATAGATAGATTGACAGACAGACAGACAGACAGACAGACAGACAGACAGACAAACAGGTAGATAGATAGATAGATAGATAGATAGATAGATAGAAGATAATCGAGCTAAATTTCACAGCAAGCATAAAGGGAAAAGCAAACTCAATATCTCAAAATCTCAATATCTCAATATCTCATCCAAAACTATCCAAAACTAAAGGTAGTTTCAAAAATGCAAATATATCAACCTGCTTATAGCTGGGAGATAGCAATTTAATCATAGTAACCGCCCTCAAGACGTCTGAATTGAACCTAAGCTCCTATACAAGAACGTGGTAGGCTATCACGTCACTCTCACTGGAGATACGCCCCAAAACCATCCTTTTCGCTGTTAACGTGTTCGTAGTCTACGCTACAGCTGTCCATGTCATATTTTATAGCCTTTACAGTGTTGACAGCGGATTGAGCTGCAGTCATATGTCGGCATCAGCGATAGCCAGCTCGAAACATTGATATGGGTAACACATTTTTATACGCCCTCCATAGCAGCTAACTTTTTCACAAGTATTTTGATCTTTATGCTGTAAGACACCGTTGTCTGTTCGTTAATATATCAAGCTACTCCTGAAAAAAAAGAGACCAAAAAAATCGTGAAATTTCGCCCGAACATCTTGTATATAGTTTCATCATCACGTTCAAGTGGTGCAATCTTTAAAATTCTGGCACTGATAACTCTATCAAATACATCGACCCTGTAGTTAGGGGCCAGAATTTGAGTTTTAAATGTAGGATTTATATATTATCAATCTGATATTTCTTTTTACTTATGACATTTATACATTGCCTTCTACCGTTCAATAGGCATTTATTTCATGATCGATCATCTATTTTTTTGCTGTTGTTAAGCATTCTGCTAAAATATAAATATGTTGTATACTAATCAGTTCGTATAGTTCTCTATTTTCCGTGGCCTGCTTTCGTGCATTGCAATGACATGATGGGCTGGTAAACGAGTTCCGTAGTTGTTTCGACAATATTATATATTCACAAGGCGGCGAGCTGGCAATATCGTTAGTAGGCTGGGCGAAATCCTGAGCGATATTTCGTACCTCTTTACGTTCTGAGTTCAAATTCCATCGAGGTCTACTTTGCCTTTCATTCTTTCCCGATCAATAACATAAGTACCAATAACATAAGTACCATAAGTGCCAGAATTTTAATGCAATATAATACTTTTATGACGTTGACAATTATCATGTTTGCAGTGGAATTTATTCATTATATTGACAACAATAACTTGTTTGCGGGTTTCCATGCTTTTGATTTTTATATGATAAGAGGATTTGAAGTGTAGTGCATTTTCCTTAGTTGTATATTATTTCTGAGAATTTATCATTTACTTTTGGACTTAGTTACACTGTATTCTGTTTTTCGAGGTCTTTGATAATGCATTCATCTATTCAATAGTTGGATTGTATTTGATGCATAGAATACAGTTTATCTCTGTTGGTGTATGTTTAATAAGACTTCGAATATCTACAATAACTTATTTCAGATTTGGAAACACTACAGTATCAAACTTACTGTAAGGAAAACATAGGAACATATGAAATAAACACACACACACACGCACACACACACACACACACACACACACACATATTTATATGTATGTATATATATATATGTATAAATACCAGTATGTGTGTACTATGTATGCGTGTATGGTGTATGTATATATATATATATATATATATATATATATATATATATATATATATATATACACATATATATATATATATATATATATATATATATATATATATATATATATATATATATATATATATATATATATATATATATATATAAGAAAAACCACTATTGAATAATTCAATAATGAAGAATGTAATTCATATTCTCTAGAAAATAAATATATCATAAGTTTTGGATTTTATTCCCTAATATTATTATTATTATTATTATTCAGTAGTTTTATTTTTATTACGTGCTTTCACTTCACTACCGAGCGCAGCTTTGTGCGCCTTGGGTATGTGCTGTGGTTTGCTGTGGTGCTCTTATGTTTACTGTATTGAAAGTGTTTTGCGTAGAATGTGTGCAGTGCCCAGTAGTGCAATTTTCTGTATGTTATATATATTTGTAAGTCCTACTATTTTTGTTATGTATTTGTCTGAATATTTTTTTATTATACCTAAGGCACCTACTATGATAGGAATTGTTTCTGTTTTTAGATTCCACATTCGAGTTATCTCTATTTCCAGGTCTTTGTATTTTGAAAGTTTTTCCATTTCTTTTAGAGAAACGTTGTCATCTGCTGGTATTGATACATCAATTAGAAAGCATTTTTTTTCTTCATGATCTTTGACAACTATATCTGGTCTATTTGCCTTAATTTCTCTATCTGTGTGTATTGGCATATCCCAGAGTATGGTTGCTTTCTCGTTTTCTGTGACCTTTTCTGGCGTGTGTTTATACCATCTTTTTTCTGTTGTTATTCCATAATGTTGGCATAGCTTCCAGTGTATATAGGTCCCAGCTCTGTCGTGTCTGTGAATATATTCCTTCTTAGCCAGGACTGGGCAGCCCGAGATAATATGATTTATTGTTTTTTGTCGATCTCCACATATTCTACAGTTACTTGTTATATTTCTTTTCATTATGTGTTTTTGGTAATTTCTGGTGGGGAGGCTTTGGTCTTGTGCAGCAATTAAAAATCCTTCAGTCTCTGCTTTGAGTCCTGAGCTTCTCAGCCATTGCTGGGATTTTTCTCTGTCTATTTCTTTCGCATTTAGTTTAGCCCAGTATTTACCATGTAAGGGCTTTTCTTGCCATCGTTTTATCATGGTCCGTTGCTGTTCTAGTTTTAGTTTGGATTTCATTTGTTTTATAGCTTTTGTTGTTTCTTCTTCTTCTTCTTCTTCGTATTTGTTAGGTAGATTGATTTCTTGTTTGTATTTGTCAGCTTCCTTAAATACTGAAAACAGTTTTTTGTTTTGCTCGTGTTTTGTGGCTATTTGTATTAGTTTCCCTTGCTTCTGGAGTAGGTATTTTTGCAGTCCTATGGTGGTTATTTTATAATAGTTTTCTAGCTGTATAAGACCCCTGCCACCTTCTGTGCGTTGTATATATAGCCTTTCTATGTCAGATTTTGGGTGGTGCATCCTATATCCTGTCATTATTTTTCTTGTTTTCCTGTCTATTTTACATAGTTCGTTTAGTGTCCAGTTAAGGATGTTGTAGCTGTAGCTTATAACTGGGACAGCTAAAGTGTTGATACCCATTATCTTGTTTTTAGCATTGAGCTCTGTTTTTAGTATTGATCTAACTCGTCTATAGTACTCTTTCTTTATTTTTTCTTTCATTTGTGTATGTTGTATCCTATCTAGTTCATTGACTCCTAAATACTTATATGGTTGGCTTTCGTCTAGTTCTCTTATTTCATTGGCTTTATCTAGTGTTATATTGCTACTTTTAACTAATTTTTCTCTTTTCAGGGTTGCTTTGGCACATTTTTCTAATCCGAATTTCATTTCTATTTCCTTGGTAAAGCCGTGTACTGTCTGTAGTAGTGTTTCTAGCTCTTTGTCGTTTTTTGCATATAATTTTAGGTCATCCATATATAGAAGGTGGCTGACTGTTTTTCCATAGCATTTGTAACCGCATCCAGTTGTATTTAGCAATTCTGTTACAGGTGTGAGTGCCAGGCAGAACAGGAGTGGAGAGAGCGTGTCTCCCTGGAATATTCCTCTTCTAATGGGGATGGCTTTCGTTTTCACAAGTCCCTCTTTTGTTTGGAGCTGTAGCACTGTCTGCCATTTGTTCATTGAGTGCTCTATGTATTTTATGATAATTGGTGCCACCTTGTTTATGGCTAGTGTTTCCAGAATCCACGTGTGGGGAACACTGTCGAAAGCCTTTTGGTAGTCCACCCAGGCCATACTGAGGCCTTTCTTCTTTCTGCGGCTGTCTTCAGTTATGGCTTTATTGATCAATAATTGATCTTTACAGCCGTATGAGCCCTTGCAGCATCCCTTCTGCTCTTCTGGAAACAGGTTGTTATTTTCCAGGTGTTTACTCAATCTCTGCGATATTATTGCAGTAAAGGATTTGTAGATCGTAGGGAGACAGGTTATAGGTCTATAGTTTTGTGGTTTTTCCGTTTCCGTGGATTTGGGGATTAAGATGGTTTTCCCTTTTGTGAGCCATTCAGGCATTGTCTCTGGATCTGCTATTATGTTGTTAAAGTTTTCTGCCAGCTTTTTATGCATTGCTGGCAGGTGTTTTAACCAGAAATTGGGGATCTTGTCGTGTCCAGGTGCCTTCCAGTTGCTTAGTCTTTGCAGTGTCTGGGTGACCTCTTCAGTTGTTATAAGGGCCCAGAGTTGCTCAGGTGCTAAGTTCGTTGTTTTAATGGTCCTTTTTTGGGGTTGTTGCTTCACCGACCATATTTGTTTCCAGAATTTCTCTAGTTCTTCTGCTGTTGGTGCTGAAGTAATGTCTATTTTATTTTTACCCAGTTCTTGGTAGAGTTTTTTGGGGTTGGATTTGAACTGTTTGTTTTGTTCAAAGAAACGTTGGCGTTTCTCATACCGGCGGATCCTCTGTGCTTTGGCAAGGATGTCTTGCTTTAGTTTTTCTTTTGCCTCAGGTAAGTCTTTTTCTGTAATGCTGTATTTGTACGGTATTTTTGTTTTCTTCTTGTTACTTAGTAGTGTTGATTGTTTACTAATTTCGTTGAGAATCGATAAATCTTTTCTCTTTTTTTTAATTTTGTTCTGGATGTTATTTATCCACAAGGTCTGTTTGGGTGGTAGAACTCCTGTTCGGATGGGTTTGAGTGAGATCCAGGCAATGAAAGACAACGATCTCTCCAAATCAATCAGGTCCAACTACAGGGACATGGAAGTGTCTGAGTTTCTTAGCAGGTAGGTGGTGCATGAAGACATTCGGTATTCCTCACAGAGGATGAGAAAGGGCCAATTTTTATGCCAAGCCGTCAAGGACAAGAAGAAAGACCGCAGCACGAAGATTTTGAACAAACTCAAGCATCCCCTCCAACCAAACATGCTTTTCATTTTTCTCAGAAGAGAAACATTTCTGTCAGCATCGGATGGTGAATACATAGAACGTCCATTGGCTTGCCGTGTCTCCAAAACATGAAATGAGAGTGATAAAAATCAAACATCCAATCAACATCATGATGCTTAGAGTGATCACATGTGATAGCGAAGTTATGCCTCCATCCATCTTCCCACATGACCTTAGTCTCAACAGGGGGGTGCTACATCAAGTGACTAGAAGAGTTAGTGCTGCCCTGGGTCAAGTGGGTGGCTGCTCGAAGACCCTATGTCTGGGAACAGGACTCTGCACCACAGAAGCAAGAGAACCCAGTCATGGTTGTCAAACAATTTCTGTGACCACATCACCCCCTGACATCTGGCCACCTAACTCCCCACACTGCAAACCCCTTGATTAATGAGTCTGGTGCGCAGCTGAACAAGAGAGCTTGTAACACAAGCTCCTTGTAACACCAAAGATAAACTGAAGTCAAGGATTATAGCAGCATTCGCCAACTTAAATAAGGAGACCGTCCAGAAGAATTACAGGTTTCGAAGTCGTCTGGCAGTCGTAGTTAAAGCAAATGGTGATTTTATTGAATGAATTTACTCTTTAATATTTCAAGATATTTTAAATATAATTTTGGTAAATATCTTTTAAAATGAGATGTCAGTGATATTTTCATTTTTGCGTAATTTAGACGACAATTTATTCACTGCACCTTGTGTGTGTATATATATATATATAGGTGCTATCATATATTATATATATATATATATATATATATATATATATATATATATATATATAAGCGCTCGATACATAAGAGCATACACATAGATCGTAGGAGACAAAATTTGTCTGTCATTAGCGCTTCAATTCCCATATCACGTTCATATTATTGTCTACTTTGCGAGCATTCTTCATTCTTGAAGTTATCTCCCCTTTTCATAAGAAGCTGTTTTCAATCGCCATTTCGTTATTGTGGCGCATCCAGTATAGACGTGCATAATTTATATGTATGTATATATATATGTATATATATTTATACACACACATATCCTCTCTTTTCTTTCTGTCGAAGAGCGTAGGCTGGAAATGCCGAAGACGTTTCCTTTCATCCAGAGCTTGAAATTCATGCTTTTGTTTGTTGTTTCACCACCTTTACACTTTACCCATATATATATGTGTGTGTGTGTATACACAAACACATATATATATAGAGAGAGAGATAGAGAGAAAGAGAGAGAGAGTGATAGATAGATAGATAGATAGATAGATAGATAGATAGATAGATAGATAGATAGATAGATAGATAGATAGATAGATATGCGTGTGCAAATGTGTTTACGTATTTGCACATACAGACTTACCTTAGACATTTTATTCTCATTTTAAAGTACGATATTTGTTGTGTGTCCATCTCAACTTGTTTTCTTCTTGTTGTAATTTATAAAGCCTCAAACGTTTTGAGTGCAGGAAATTGTATAGTAGTTGCGTGTGTCACTAGGAAATGCGTTCTGAAGGTACGGTTTTCGCCCTTCGTTTTGCAAGCCAAGGCCCCGGCTTCTCGGGAGCAAAAATACAAGACAGTCTTTTTGTTGCGGCAGTTGGTACAATTATGGCCACTACGATTTCATACAACTATTTTTCGATCGTGGGATATTGGGAAGTGTAGTAAAAGTAGAATCATTCCCGATTGTTCATGCGACTGTGATCATTATTAAACAGCCGTAGATTATTAGAAAGTGCGCCATGTTCTTACTATATTATTGTGAGACTTTGATATCACTGGAGTTCAAAAGAGAGTCAATACATATCCAATTTTAGCACAAACTGAAGTGATTCTCAAAAACTAACCTACGTGCGTGATAGACGTCTATATCAGTCTACCTTTCAATCGATCTCTCTATAAATGTGTGTGTGTGTGTGTGTGTGTGTGTGTGTGATAGCGCGCGCGTGCATGGGTGTTCACTCGGCCAGCCAGCTCAGCTTATAAACAACATAGGCTGTGTTTATGCATGGTAGATGTAAAACTTCCTGAAATAGTATACTTATACAAGTAAGTAGATACAGAGAAAACATATACACACAATTATGTATATAAAGAATCTTAAGCAAGAATTTTAACTTTTACAATGCATATGCTACCCTATAAACTTATCACGTAGAATGTAGTTCATAGAAATACATACACACATACACACACATATATATATCTATATATATATATATATTATATATAAAGGGCATTAACTGTGTATCAATGCCTCACGCTATCGAGGGACTAAATAAGTAAAAAGACTAGCAAAAATAAGCAACATATTTACCGGTAAATATGTTGCTTATTTTTGGTAGTTTTTTTTACTTATTTAGTCCCTCGATAGCGTGAGGCATTGATACACAGTTAATGCCCTTTATATATAATTAAATATATCTATGAAGAAACGATGAATTTTTTCATTACGAAATTTTTCGTTATTTTTTCATTATGAGGTTTTTTCACGCTGACTACTTGATAAATTCTTATAAAGAATTTACCCTATATTATATATATATATATATATATATATATATATATATATATATATATATATATATATACATATGTTTTGCAAGATTCTTGATGTGAAATCGTGTGTTGAAACAGAGACACAGATATTGTTGTATTTAGGGATGGTCAGGTTGCCAGTTTAGTCAATAAATATATATATACACGCACACACATCTATATATATTATACATATACAGACACGCACATGTATATACATGTATATATGCTTTTGTATCTAGGGAAGTATGCATATCTATATATCTATGTGTGTGTGTGTGTGTATGTGTAAGCATATGTGTACTTGTTTGTGAAATATATATACACATGTATGTGTCCGTATTGTGGCTGCTTTTGTATTTGTATATAGATAACTGTAATACATAAGCCTGTAGACTCACACACACATACACACACATATATACATAGAGCATATGTCATATATTATATATACTCAATATACTATATATATTATATTTTACTAAGCATATATCTTATATAATAAATACGATATATATATATATATATATATATATATATATATATATATATATATATATGTATGTATGTATGTATGTATATATGTATGTATATATGTATGTATGTATGCATGTATGAATATATACATATGCATGTAATCAATATATAGGAGGACAGTAGCATCTCTCATATTACTGAAATTAAGTGGCATCTTTGTGATCGCCTTGGGAATATATTTGATGCATCACCAACCAATACCAAGCTTGTCTCGACTGCGTCGGAGATGGTCTGGGGGGTGACCTGAACCGGGTTGCGCTGGACTGGGCTGGTTTCTGATATGAACATGCAACTTGCCTTAGTGTCTGAACATATGACTAATAAAGAAGCAGCGGGTGGAATGCTCTAGCAGAATCCTAGGAACAGTGATTCTGCTTGAAAATGGCGACTATTACCTTATCATAATCTAGACAATCAATTGCACCAGCTCCAGCTCCAGCTCCGACCTAACCTTCTTTGTCTACAAATATTTTCACTTCCTACCTACGAATGCCATTCTTTGTTTCTCTCACCCCTTTTTTTGTTTCACTCTCGCCTTTCATTCTCTCTCTTCTCTTCACCCCCCTCTCTCTCTCTCTCTCTCTCTCTCTCTCTCTCTCTGTATCTCTCTCTGTCTCTCTCTCTTCTATCTCTTTCTCCCTTTAGCTCTCATTTCTTTTTGCATGTGTCATTATCGATCACAGATTCAATCTCGGAATATCAGTTTGTTTCTCCATGATTGTATGGGAATAGACAAACACATGCAACCGCACACAAACATATATATACATACATGCACATATGTATACATATGTGTGTGTGTATGTGTGTTTGTGTGTGTATGTGTGTGTGTGTGTTTTCATTCAGACATACAGTACACAGATACGCATATATGTATGTAAGAATATAAATATGTGTATACTTATAGACATACACATATGCACACATATTAATTATTGAATGCCAATGGAACAAGAAGACAAAGACCGGTTGTCCAGCGCTGAAAGAAAGAATTATATAGATGTATTCTTATTTACACTCGCGCACACAACCACACACATTCAAATACATGCGAGTATACATCTACGTAATTCTCTTTCAGTGTTGGACAAGCAATCCTGGTTTGTTTGTTTCCATTTAACCTAGCAGTTCGGTACAAATCAGCGATAGAATGAGAAATGAATTTAAGACTATTACTGACAGTGATTTTATTGATTCACTCTTTCAAGCTTTACACATGTAAACAAACTTTTTATTTTAGTTTCAGAAGAGCCGAATGCAGACACGAAGGTAATATTTCGAACGCAATATAGACGTGAGAACAGCAAGAAGATTGGGTATTATAAGACGAAAGAACGTTGTCAACAGAAAGCAACGGAACTCGAATCCGCACCCCGCGGATACCGGTTGGGTATTCTACCATTAAACAAAGCTGCCCACGACCTCCGCCAAATTATAAGGGTAATAATCCCCAATTTTTCTGCTGTTTTTATGGCTATACTGCGTTCGAAATATTACCCTCTTGTCTGTATAATATGGCAGACACCTTACATGGAATTTCGTCTGTCTTTTTAAACCAAAACCCTGAAGAGACTTGTATACATGGATATGAATTGTTTATAAATCAAATAATGTATAGAAGTTGAAACAAATTGTTGGCATTTTTGATTTTTTAATAATTTTTTTATCTTATCTTATATTTATATTATATTATTTTATACTACAATACATATAAATTGTTACATTGTCAATTGTATTTCTCTATTTAATTTATTGTTTATGTATATATATATATATATACACACACACATGATAGCTGTCCGCTCGTGACCAACGAAGAACATCACTGACCATTGAGAACATTGTGCATTGAGGTACAATTATACTGTACACTTGTGACTGCATTGATGACTAATAAGTCCATCCCTTTGAAAACTCACCCGTTCGCAGATATTGTAGACCAAGCTTCGTCCATTCACTATAATTGGCGTACACTTTCGAGCAGCTAGTTTAAACTTTGTATGGAAAATGCATGTTTTTAAAATAAAAAAAAACAGTTATTCTTTTCTTTACTTGCTTCATCCATTAGTGGCGATAACAGGCATTGCTTTCCCAATTGACCTCCTATATTTGCCATGCTTTCAGTTCTTATTTCGTGGCCTTGGTTTCCGATGGGGTCACTATTCACAAAAATGTTTGTCATACAGCATTTCTTAGGGCTCCTCTGGTCGGAGGACAAATACACTTATATATATATATATGTGTGTGTGTGTGTGTGTGTGTGTGTGTGTGTGTGTGTGTGTGTGTGTGTGTGTGTTTATGTTTGTGACTGTATGTGTACATCAATATATATCAATATATGCAAACACACACAAGCACACATACATATATTTACATATACATATACATACATCCTCGATATATATATATATGTGTGTTTGTGTGTATATATATATATATGTAGTTTAATTTATTGAGTTTTACTCATGTTTGCTTCAACATATGTTCTGCGTTCTCTGTAAATATATAGTTATATCTATCTACAAACTCAAATCCCAGAAACTACAATAGATTGAAGTATTCGATTGTTTTGTTGGAGATCAACAATAAAGAATAGCAAAGCACATTTTTACTATACGCATTAAACATGCTTGTCACCAAGGAATATTTATAAATGTAAGGTTATTGGGGGGAAAAGAAAGAAAAGTAAAACAGCCTATGTGTTGGAAAACGTACGTTTATGGAAATGCATCCTTTTAACGATTATATAATATGAAATAATTTGGATTCCAGGTAAAATATCTGTCACAGATTACATATTAGATGTCTTTGAATTGGACCATATAAATATAAAAATAACTTGTGTTACAGTTTTCTAAATCTATAAAATTGAATGCCGTTTCAAATTCTACGAAAAGTATTTATAAGGTTGAGGAAGAGTGTGTAAACAACTCACTTTTCGTAATACTGCAAAGACTTGCATGAAACTAAAATTAACACTTACATCCGTAGTAGCAAATCAGTAAAGCGATTAGCCTCGCACAGTAAGATGAACGAGAGAAAAGAATGCTTATCTACCAAGCCTTCACACATTACATTACAAGACCTAAACAGAACTTATCAATACTGCTAAAAGTGAACGAGGTATAATTAACAAAATCATACAAGATGCAATTAATGATACTAAATATGTTTGTATTGTATACAATCTACTAAACGGCCTCTCTGGTAAAACCAGTTCCTCTGTAATCTGTTGCTTTGACAATTTACTCAACGAACGTAATTGCGAAATCGCAAAATTTGACATCGTTGAAATTTAGCGTTCTTATACAGAACTATGTTAAGGAGACATTATAATTTGGCCACAACTACGTATATTATTATACATCCTTAGAAAATCTCTTCTGCTTTTCAATTTTTCTTCTAGATAAGGCCTACCAGCTTTTCGATGTCTCTATCCTCTGCGTCAATTAAGTTGAAATCTGTAGTTTCCATTTATTCTCTTCTTTTTTTTCTTCGACAATCATCTTTCACAATTTAATTTTATAGAATTAGTATTATGCAGGGATGATGATTTAATCGTAGCTCATAAAGAAAAATTTAGAGAAGATTTAATTAGTTCATTTAAAAGTTTCGATATTATGATTACTGCAAATTCCGACACTAGCATAGTCAATATTTTAAAGATTAAGATTCGCTATAGTTTCAGTAAGCTACGGTTGTTATAGAGAACCTAACAAGAAATAATGAAAAGTTGTGTTGACAAAAGCTCGAATCAACCGCTTATTCTGCAAAAAAATAAAAATAAAAATAATAATAATAAAATTCCCTCGAAACATTAATTAGATTTCGAGAACGTCAGAAGACATGCATACATATATACAAGCACACATACAAACATACGTAAACACATATACATACATACACACAGACTTAAACACACACATACACACATACAAACACATACAAACATACAAAATTTGTTCGAATAAAGTCAGTGCTCCATCATGGCCACAGTCAAAATGACTGAAACAAATAAAGAATGAAAGAATGTATGTGTGTGTGTGTGTTTGTGTATTTATGTATATGACTTTATGTGTATATATGTATTTATCTATGTATATGTGCATATGCATGCATATCAAATTAAATGTGTTTCACTCATGCTGGTGTACATACAAAATCCACTTCGTTTCCATATTGGGATTCACTCAATGCTGATAATATTTTTATATTTCCTTTGAAAACAAAATATTTTATTGTTCTAAGTACCACATATTTTACCACATCCAATCCCCTAAGCTATTGCCTTTGCTTTTGTCTATCCTGGGGTTAATTAAAAACATTACTATCACATTATTTTCACAGCAGACGTATCAGCATTTTAATATTTTGATGTCAAAATGAAGCTCTTGAAATAACTCCGATAGTGTGAATTACTCTATGTTCGGTAAAAAAAATAAGCGTGTCTTATCGCAAGCAGTCTCTTTATTTAGTAAACTACTACATCTTTAATTCCCCGCACTTTATACTACTGGAAATCATTGGTAATATGTAATCCTCTTCCCATACTTCGACTAATCTTTGTTCGTTAAGTTTTAAAAAAGTGTTTCATTATGAATGAATGAAGATAGCCAGTGTAAATTTTAACATTGCAAAGAAGCTGAATCGTATAGCTACTGTAGTTTGGACAGCATTTAAAAAAATTCGCCATCTACAGGAAACATTACAATGAAATAGCTATCTCTAGCGACAAGAAACTAGCAGGTGCTTGCAGCTGGCGTTCGAAGGAATAGATGCAAAGCGAATTTTTCTGTTGAGATAAAGCATATTTTTACATTAATATTGTGAAACATTAAATATTCGTTTGATCTCCCTTTTCTGATGTGTGTAAGGGTCGTGTTGAAGACATATGTACAGTTGCAGTTTGCGTTAAGAAAGAGGTATACGAACTGAAGAACGGAGATAAAATGAATAATGTTCCCAAGAAATAGACTGACGTTTGGTTGTAAAATATAATGGGAAAGTCGAGATAATATACTTTTCGAGAAGATCTTATTTGAGGAGGTTTAAGTTCAAAGAAGTTTCCTTGACTACGGCAGAAATAGTGTGATGGCTGTGCCAGGTCAAAATTCAGCTGAAGGCAGTTTACAAAGCAGTTTCTAAGACCCAACATATGGTATAATACTGTCATTTACAACCGTCCACTCGCTCTCCGAGCCTTTGACATACCCAGCTACTCAAATGGATACATATTCTGTCTGTTAGTATTATTACTCAACCAAACACTTATCTCACATACTTACTCACGTGCTCATTCTCTTCTGTGCATTTTCTATTTTTATTAAATTTTTTTATGTAAGGATGACTGAGTATTTACTCAAATCTATATATCCAGTGTTGTGGAGGCGCAATGGCCTAGTGGTTAGGGCAGCGGTCTCGCGGTCGTAGGATCGTGGTTTCGATTCCCAGACCGGGCGTTATGAGTGTTTATTGAGCGAAAACACCTAAAGCTCCACGAGGCTCCGGCAGGGGATGGTGGCGAACCCTGCTGTACTCTTTCACCACAACTTTCTGTCACTCTTTCTTCCTGTTTCGTTGTGCCTGTAATTCAAAGGGTCAGCCTTGTCACACTGTGTCACGCTGAATATACCCTAGAACTACGTTAAGGGTACACGTGTCTGTGGAGTGCTCAGCCACCTGCACGTTAATTTCACGAGTAGGCTGTTCCGTTGATCGGAT
>NC_142936.1:66757578-66810078 GCF_046866305.1 Octopus bimaculoides | reverse complement strand
AGAGGAATACTGGTTGAATTTACCAGTGAAGACCTCAATAAAATGTAAGCACAATAGATCTGATATAATGATTTAGGATAGAGAAGAGAAACTGTGCAAAGTTGTGGAAATTAGCTGCCCAGCGGATGTTAAAATAAAGCTGAATATCAGTGAAAAAGAGAACATCTATGCTGAACTATTGGAAGATCTGCAGTTACTCTATCTAGATTTCAAGTTCAGGTTTATACCTGCAATTATTGGGGCCCTGGGATATGTAACACACTGCCTAAATACCAATCTTGAGAAATTAGGCTTCTCAAAACCAGAAAGGAGAAAGCTAATCTGAAGACTGCAGATGCAATCCATCACTGGAACTGTAAAAATCTATAAAACTTTCCAGAATTTTATCATTTAAATATATATTAGTGTGTCTAGATATTCAACTATATGCATGAGAATACATACATAAAACACACAAATCTGCACATCCATGCATCAATCCATCCACACATCCATCCATCTATCCATACATACATACAAACATACTTCTTCTTCTTCTTCTTCTTCTTCTTCTTCTTCTTCTTATTATTATTATTATTATTATTATTATTATTATTATTATTATTATTATTATTATTGTTATTTAAAACTTTAAACTCTACAGTTATACTATTTAATTAATTATTAATTATACTTAAATATATTTCTAATTTCTTAATTATTTTTAATTATCTAATTATCTTTCAATAACTTTTAATTTAACTTATTTTCCTTTATTCATTTTATTTTTTTTTTATTTACACTTAATTTTAACTTATTTTTTTAAAACTTGGGCCATCTTGGGTCATGTTGATATTACAATTTTCTTAAATTTTAAAATTTGAATATGTATGCCTCTAAGAAAAACAATCTCTGCTTTATTTATTAGTAAATAATATGTTTATTAGTAAATATGTTTATTAGTAAGTAATATTTTGCTTATTTCTTTCGGGATTCACTTTAACTGACTCGTCTTCTATCCAAATTTAAAATTAACGCTGATCAAATGACATTCCATTATAAACTAATATACGAGTAACTTATAAACAACTGTAGCTAGATCTGTCGCTTCTATAAATTTATAGAGTTGAATAATAGTTTAACAATCCTTAAATAGGTCAGCTCGTACAAACACCTGATACTTGTTTTTGCCAAAAGCTCTTAAGTTTGTTGCTATCAATAGCCCTTAAATTATTCTCGTTTGTTTATACCAAGCAGCGTGGTGAATCTTTGAGAAGCATATATGGGTTTTTCCGATATATTTGTGTTGTATGTGTCCATGTGTGTTTGCGCGCGCATTTGCGTATGTAGCTAGATATACATGCATATAAGTATGCATAGTTCTCTACACAAATATGTTGCCGAAATAATGTTTAACTGTAATTTCTTATCATTTAATCTACTGAATTCTGTTTTAAATATGGCAAATAATAATGATAATAATAATAATAAAATAACATGCGACGCTTTAAATAGTGAGGAATGTTTGTCGCAAAGTGCTGTGCATAAAGGAGCAACTTAAATTTGAACATCAATATGGGCTTTGTATCTTCAAAGACCAGGCGCTCTACCCCTGTGATACTGACATATCAATTAAAAAGAAAAAAACATTTCCTCCTCTTCAAATATTAACTACGAAGCGAAGCATGCAGTCATTATTAATGGCTTTGATATAGTTAGAAAGAAATATACTTCGATTCAAGTTGATGGAAATGGTAATATATTTTCATGCTTTATTAGCTGCATTAACTCTTCTCTTCTGTGTCAATATGCTTTTAATGTGTTTGGCGTTATTTCTCTCCTCGTCCGCGTATTTATATATAATTGCTGTGATATATGCTTGCATAGCTAAGTTAGAGTAAGCTTAGAAAGTAAGCATTTGTTACGAGCTCTGGGAGTCAGGTTATGAAACAAACAAATAAGCAGGAAAACGGGTTATCGTTTTAGTATTATAAAGCGGTTTCTGGACTATTAATCGCATTGTTTGCATTTCTACTGTGTTTTGAACGGTCTAATCTGCAGTGGTTTCCAGGTAACATATTTTCAGATTTATAAACATAATTCCTATCGTTTGGCTATCGTTGAAATATATAAATCTGTATCGACATGCAATAGAGTAACATGTAAAATCTATCTATCCATCTATCTTTATATGTCAATTTATTTTATGAACAGGTGGTCGTTCATATTTTTGTTTAATTTAGATAAAAGTTGCATGACTCCCTGACCTGGAATGAGAGTAGTTTAGTAGGCTACAAGATGTATAATAATATAGTTTTAATTTTTTTTTTTTTTTTTTTTTTTTGTGTGTCAACGAGGAATATTTTAGCGGAGGAGGGTGTTAGGCGATTATATCTAACTCCTGTTTTTGATTCAATTTTCATTTGTTTTATCGATTCCGATAAAATGAATGCCAAAGAAGAACTCGATGGGATTTGAAATCGGACCATAAAGAGTTTTAAGACATACTGCTGTACATTTTGCCCGACGCGTTAATGATTCTGCCAGGTCACCTCCCTGGGAGAATTAGCTATGTTAGAATCTAAGAAGCAGGAAAAATGTTACGAAGGATTTCCTTACACCCTGATGATTTCAGCAAGCTCGCTGCCTTTATAATAGTGGTTTGAAATCTGCACACAATTGATTCTTTTCTTTCTCCAAATCATTCTGTCTATCTTTTTTTATTTATTTATTGAAGAGAACCACTGTGCTCAGAATTGAAGGGGGATAGGTACCGGCAAGTCTAAAATGCCTGAGACACATCATATGGCACAACGATGCTCTTGCGATTCCATCAAATAGTTAAGAACCTATTGCATAGTATACATAGTTATGGGTGTGTGTGTGAGTGAGTCTATGTGTGTGTGGAGAGAGAGAGAGAGAGAGAGAGAGGGGGGGAATGGGGGGAAGAGATAGCACGTGAGAGAGAAAGGGAGGGGGAGACGAAAGAGATAGAGATACGATAATACTTGTCAAAGCTCTTTTATTCAGCTCTAAAAACCCATGATTTCAAGGAAATATGCTGTGAACTAATGGTTCGTTTTCCACAATACGTAAGTGTGCCTAATTAGATGTAGACTACATTTAATATGTTAACACTGGCTTAACCAAAGAGGTATAACGTCACAGAGTAATTCACCTGAATGATTAAATGTCTGCGTGTGTGTGTGTGTGTTCATCTGAATATGTTACGCAATTACACCTATCTGTGTACAATGTTGTTCACGTAATTAAAGATTCTCTAAGCAGTGCTTTGGCCAATACAGAGAAGTATGTTTTTCTAAGAGGAGGTATTTTAAGACCGAAACATACTCGAATTGTCTCCCCTATTTGTGGAAATGATTCTAGTAGTAATATTAGACATTGCGCTATTTCTTCATTTTCCTCACAGCATAAGTATTTTTTTAATTAGATATTTCCCACTCACTACGATTAAATAGTAACACCAACATAATTATAACCGAGTTTATATTTCTAGTTTTTTATTCCGTCTTCACGAGATGCTTCGAAGAACATTTCTTTTCAGATGAACCGTAAGTTGTTCCGTTACGATGCGTCTTTTGTTTCTCATGGCAACATTTCTCGATGCCAAGACGAATACTTTGCGAACATTTTATTTACTTTTGTTTATCTATTTTGATCGAGAGTAGTATTAGTACGTATACGTGCGGTCGTTAATAATTTATTTTTGATTCCTTTACAACCATCTACTTGACTATACTGCTTTACTGCTACTTCTGATTCACCATTCTACATGTAAGCAGCAACCAATTCAATGATTCATATGATTGCAACTTTTTCACATTAATTTTAATTTGTCTAGCAAATAAAAGCGTAGAAAAAAATACCATCCACCTGATACTAAATGTTCATTCTCAGTGTTGAAGAGAAAATAGGTACGGATACTTTCACATTGAATGTGCTTTATGTTCTTCAGTATTGCATCATTTTTTAATCTTATTTTTTAAAGATTTATTCAAAGGTGGGTCAGTGCCCATGACCTTTTATTGGGGATTCTGAGACATAAATAAGGGAGGAATGTTTATTCCAACAGGAATATTTATCTCGCTATGGGTTATGCTGCCATGGGTTATGCTGTGTTTTTAAATTAGATCACGAATTATGTCTAACCTTCTAAAAGCGTAACCATCTTCTCTGACAGCATTGCATACATATTCCATCTTTCAAAGTTCACATACAAACAATTGATGTAGTCCTATGTTGTGTGATAGTTTCCTCGTAAGTTACGCTGTGTAGTGGAATCAAAAACCACGTAGATGTGAAGAGGGTGGCTCCGTTATGACTAACTTTGTCTCTGCATAACATGTGATGCAGATGTTTTGATTATGTATGATGAATATATGTTATCAACACCATTATACTTATTGAATAATTGAAATAAGGAATATACTTAGAGGAGAGTTAAATATGAGTTACATACGTTCGTTTTCACTCAAATTTAATAGCGGCTGAAATACAACTGTGTATGAAATGTGAACATTATATTTCTATCTAGTTCTTACCACCTCTCTGTGGCGGTCGATTACACACACACGCGCGTTCGCGCGCGCACACACACACACATGTGTCTGCTTATGAACTGAATTTGAGGCTGGCTGTTTTCATTCATCTTTAGTAGTGGTACTCGTGTCTGTTATGACGACGAGGGTCCCAGTTGATCCGATCAACGGAACAGTCTGGTCGTGAAATTAACGTGCAAGTGGCTGAGCACTCCACAAACACGCGTACCCTTAAAGTAGTTCTCGGAGAGATTCAACGTGACGCAGAGTGTGACAAGGCTGGCCTTTTGAAATACAGGTATAACAGAAACAAGAAGAGTGAGACAATGTTGTGGTGAAAGAGTACTGCAGGGTCCGCCGCCTCCCTTGCCAGAGCCTTGTGGAGCTTTAGGTGTTTTCGCTCAATAAACACAACGCCCGGTCTGGAAATCGAAATCGCGATTCCGATACCCTAACCACTGGGCCATTGCGCCTCCCTCGTCTTTCGTATATTAAGTGTATATATCAATCTTCTACAACTTAAGGTAATTTCTACTGAAATGAAATATTAAGAGATATCATTTCCGGTAACAGGTTAAAAATAGCCTCATCGAGGAAACTTTTATAATTTAAAAAGGAACAGTTATGTAATATCATAAGCCAGATACTGGGGCTCCCTGCATGTTTGCATAACATGGTATAATTAGAAGTCGAGTCTTCCTTGAACCACAGGCAACCGTTTTAAACCCTTGCTTGTAAAGTTTCTCCTTAAATATTAGTGTGCCAGCGTGATCGCAGCCCCATGGCTATAACGGCAATGACATGGCATCAACAACAACAAAAACAAATGTTCTGATGCCGTACTAGGTACTGGATCTCATGGTTTCTGATCTTAACTGATTAGAAGTGTTATTATGTACATATTTTGTCATGGTGTAAAACATTGGCTACAGCAAATATTCTGTTCAATACCATAGACTTGCTTGTCCGTTGCGTGTCCTTAACCAGTTGAGCATTTCCTTTAGTAGCTGGTGACATGTACATCTCTGGTCACGAGCAGAAGTAGTGGGGAAGCATCTAGCCATGTGTTGAGAGGTAGTTTGGGGGATTTGAATAAATAACCTCTGAATGCATGGGTGTTTCGTTCAACATCTGTAACCAACCCTTATTCGGGGACATTTTGAGCAGGATAGTCTACTCGACTTGCAGAAATTTCTAACCGGAGGCCTCTTGCAAGGTCATGCGCTGTTTATTTTGATATGAGATCACTATGTTACGTACAATGGGTTATGATGCATGTGCCTGGTGTACCCTTATCAGACGGGTAGTCATGATGTGTATACTGGGCTTCATATATTATACCTCAGTGTCACTTTTATTAGGATGCACTGATATCTCACTGAATAATAATAATAATAATAATAATAATCATAATAATAATAATACAAATAGCCACAAAACACGAGCAAAACAAAAAACTGTTTTCAGTATTTAAGGAAGCTGACAAATACAAACAAGAAATCAATCTACCTAACAAATACGAAGAAGAAGAAGAAGAAGAAGAAGAAGAAGAAGAAGAAGAAGAAGAAGAAGAAGAAGAAGAAGAAGAAGAAGAAGAAGAAGAAACAACAAAAGCTATAAAACAAATGAAATCCAAACTAAAACTAGAACAGCAACGGCCCATGATAAAACGATGGCAAGAAAAGCCCCTACATGGTAAATACTGGGCTAAACTAAATGCAAAAGAAATAGACAGAGAAAAATCCCAGCAATGGTTGAGAAGCTCAGGACTCAAAGCAGAGACTGAAGGATTTTTAATTGCTGCACAAGACCAAAGCCTCCCCACCAGAAATTACCAAAAACACATAATGAAAAGAAACATAACAAGTAACTGTAGAATATGTGGAGATGGACAAGAAACAATAAATCATATTATCTCTGGCTGCCCAGTCCTGGCTAAGAAGGAATATATTCACAGGCATGACAGAGCTGGGACCTATATACACTGGAAGCTATGCCAACATTATGGAATAACAACAGAAAAAAGATGGTATAAACACACGCCAGAAAAGGTCACAAAAAACGAGAAAGCAACCATACTCTGGGATATGCCAATACACACAGATAGAGAAATTAAGGCAAATAGACCAGATATAATTGTCAAAGATCATGAAGGAAAAAATGCTTTCTAATTGATGTATCAATACCAGCAGATGATAACGTTTCTCTAAAAGAAATGGAAAAACTTTCAAAATACAAAGACCTGGAAATAGAGATAACTCGAATGTGGAATCTAAAAACAGAAACAATTCCTATCATAGTAGGTGCCTTAGGTATAATAAAAAAAATATTCAGACAAATACATAACAAAAACACCAGGACTTACAAATATATATAACATACAGAAAATTGCACTATTGGGTACTGCACACATTCTACACAAAACACTTTCAATACAGTAAACATAAGAGCACCACAGCAAACCACAGCAAACCACAGCACATACCCAAGGCGCACAGAGCCGCGCTCGTTAGTGAAGTGAAAGCACGTTATAAAAATAAGACTACTGAATAATAATAATAATAATAATAATAATAATAATAATAATAATAATAATAATAATAATAATAATAATAATAATAATAATAATAAACACTTTCGATACAGTAACCATAAGAGCATCACAGCAAACCACAGCACATACCCAAGGCACACAGAACTACGCTCGGTAGTGAAGTGAAAGCACGTCATAAGAATAAAACTACTGAACAATAATAATAATAATAATAATAATAATAATAATAATAATAATAATAATAATAATAATAATGACGACGACGACGACGACAACAACAACAACAACAATAATAATAATAATCTTCCCATTCGCATTTCTGCTTGTTTGTAATCATTGCCAAGATTCTCACTAGGAGATAGGCGAACGTCGATTGATCGCATATCTTCATGCAAACATTGCTTGGAAGCTATGTTTGTTTACTGACTTTTAGTAAGCCCTTATTTCATACATTGAGTGATATAAAACCTTCCTTTTCATATATGCCATTTTACTCAGGTGGTTGAAAAAAAGAAACAATGGGAATGTGTATTATATGATTCATGGACGCCGAGGAAATATGTTCTGTGATACACCGGGCATAATTCCCTGACGTTCAGGTAAACGTTTGACGAAAAATTATTATATGCTTGAAAACAATACGGGAATGCTTTGTAAGTTATTTATAATGACTACGCTCGATCAAGGCTGGTCTGAGGCTAAAAACATTAACAACGACGACGACAACAACGATAATAACCACGGTAGCAACAAAGACGTCGACAGCAGACGTTCAGAGAGCTTACAAAGCTAAATTATATGACAACGTATTTCTAGGGAAACTGTCTGCCAAATAAGAATGAATTTTTGTGGTAGGAATATGTTTGGATTACTTTTACTTGTGTGAAGGCGCGTGGCTTAGTGGTTAGGGCATTCGGCTCACGATAATAAGGTCGTGAGTTCAATTCCCGGCGACGCGTTGTGTCCTTGAGCAAGACACTTTATTCCACGTTGCTCAAGTCCACTCAGCTGGCAAAAATGAGTAGTACCTGTATTTCAAAGGGCCGGCCTTGTCACACTCTGTGTCACGCTGAATCTCCCTGAGAACTACGTTAGGGGTACACGTGTCTGTGGATTGCTCAGTCACTTGCACGTTAATTTCACGAGCAAGCTGTTCCGTTGATCTTATCAGCTGGGACACTCGTCGTCGTAACCGACGGAGTGCTTCAATTAAATCTTCTAATTGGCGAGAAAAAAAACTTCTTTTACTTGTAGTCAATCCTATTCTGATATTTTTGCAGTCACATTCTTCAATACACTTCAAATGAATTGTTGTTTATTATTGCTGTTGCTGTTGTTTTTTAGCCGCATGTGAATTCTGATTATGCAAACCTATAAGCAATATTTGACGCGGTAAAGACATCGAGCTGGCAGAATCGTTAGCAGGTCGGGGCAAAAGGCTTAGTGGCATTTCGTCCGTTTGTACGCTCTGAGTTCAAATTCTGCCAAGGTCGATTTTGCCTTTTGGAATCGATAAAATAAGTACCAGTTAATCACAGGAGTCGATGTAATCGACTTAACCCCATCCCCGGAATTGCTGGCCTTCTGTCAAAATGTGAAATCAAAATGCTGTGGTTATCACAACATTTTAGGTGTATGCAGAACTATGTTATTTATTCTCCTATTTTCGGCAGTTAATTAGAAATTTAGGTTATTTGGTTGGAATTTCTAGTAAGCCGAGCGGCGATAGAACTTATCGAATCATATGACGCTAAGGAGAATATTGATAGAATCAAACATCAATGAAAAGTCTGATGATTAAAGATCGTAAAATTTTACCAAGTAGACACTTGTTGCTTGAATAGATGAAAGTAGCAGTGCCATTGAAATATTTGATCTTTGTAGATCAGTTGACAATTCTACAGGAAACCCTCTGTGTCGTCTTATACTAATTCGTACAAAGAGATCGTTGAACAACAGCTGTTTAAAACATCATCAAAATGGTTAAAGCACACTCGAACTATGAGTAAGATATTCAAATATATTTCTACATTTTGAAATAATATGGTAAAGTGGAGGCAAAAGATATAACATATATGGAAATATAAAAACGAAAAATAAACTGTATACTGTGAAAAAATAATCAATTAGAATGTCTATCTTGGTCTATTTCTCTTTCGTTCTCCTGTGCCTTTGTATATGACTATGTGAACGAGTGTGCATTACACGCTTACACACAATTACACACACACACACTGACACACATACATTCCAACATACGCAGATATATCTATGCATATATATATATATATATATATATATATATATATATATATATATATATATATATATATATATATATATATATATATATATATATATATATATATATATATATATATATATTCATATATATATATACATATACATATATATATATATATAAATATATATATATATATATATATATATATATATATATATATATATGTGTGTGTGTGTATATATATATATATATATATATATATATATATATATATATATATATATATATATATATATATGTATATATGTATATATGTATATATATATATATATATATATATATATATATATATATATATATATATATATATATATATATATATGTATATATGTAGGTGTGTGTATTTTCTGTTCTCCACTTTCACTCTCATCCCATCTATCTTCCTCCATTCAATCCCCACCCTCCGCCTGCCACTCTTTTATGTATACACATATATATATATATATTATATATAATATATATACATATATGTAATATATATATGTGTATATATAGATATGTATATTTATATATATATATATATATGTGTGTGTGTCTGTATTCACTTATACAAATACTCATATACACATGTACACACACACGCACGTACTCATATAAAACTTTTATTGATTAAAGCACCACCAACTGTGTGTCGTTCTATTTCCAATTATATTTTGCAAATCTACATCTACCTTCTTATAAATAACTAACTTATTAAAAAATATATAGATATATACTTTGCTGTAATTTGATAACTACTTCTTATCTAAATAATTTTGGTTTTATTTTGCGTTACATACACATTTATTTTTACTCAGTAAGTAGCAATGCATCATTTTATTCGACTGTTTCAATATGTCTCTCAGGAATACAAACATGCTATGTTACCTACATGGAATATTTTTAACACGGGGTCATTGATGCATAAATGATGTATGTTATCAGCTATTCACCAGTTCTGCTTTGATTATCTGTCTTTTCTTCCAAACGGGTTTCATCAAAATAAGCATCTGTATATTACTATGTGGTTCGCTAACAGATAAACTGAACTGCAAGTTTGCTCAAAACTATATTTCCCTTTCATTCTCTGTGTTTGTGTGCTCGTTTGCTTTGAATTCTAATAAAATCATGATAATGGTTGGTTGAGGCGACGCGTGTCTCTTACTTTCAATGCCTTTTTAATATTCTTCTGTTTCGTTTTTAATGTTTATTTTTGACTCTATATTGCAATCAGTAATCATGTAATTAGATAAACGGTCTATTAATACACATAACATTAATTATATAAACAGCGATTCTCAGCCATTTGTATTTCTGCATCCCCTTACACCGAATGGCTTTTTAGAAATATCCTCTTCCCATGTATTGCTCCCCGTCCCAATAACAAAATTCAGCACATTATTTCAACCATACACAACCTATTAACCATATTTTCTAATACCACCCAACGCCTACCCGTTTTTTAATATTTGCATGTAGTAGAGCCTCTGTTTTCAATTTATATGGAAATTTTTTAAAACGTTGAGCACTTACATAACTAGCCAGTCGTGAGTACGTTTAGATACCCTATCGACTCTCACAGCCATTGACCCTGCGGCATATATTAGATTTCAAAGCTGGAAGGAGAATGAGTTCTACAAGCACTCGGCTGATATTTATTTTCAGCGGAGTAAACGTGAAATGAAGTGTCTTGCTCAATGCCATGAATTCGATTTCTGCTTCAGATCATGCACTTCAGGAGAACTTATATAATGAAATTATATCGGACCTTCGTACACCATCATCTCGATTCTACTCACTGATAACACAATTTTCTGTTCAAATTCAAGCAATTTTGTTGTACTTGCTTTCAATATTTTATTGCTGAAAAAACATCTCGACTCTGTGAAACTTTAAGAGCCTTTTTCAGATATGCTGCTCCCCCTTGAGTACGCACACTGCCTTATTATTACCATAACAAGGTTACTAATCTCAACAGCTTACATAAGCTTAGAGAAAACTTTAATATAACGGTTGTTGAAGAGCTGGAAAAGACAATGTATAGGTGCTACAAAATAGGTACTGTTCATTATTAATCACTGAAGATGATCATCAATTGGTAATTGTTAATGGTGTTTTGAGCTTTCATTTTGTCTAGGCCCATGGACAAATTTCAGATGAGAATAGAATAGTCGCCATATGTGATATCTGCATGAGCCTAGAAAACTCAAACGGAGCACTATAACGCTGTATCTTCTCCCAAAAAATGCAAATATTTATAAGGAATGTGTTGTGGCTGAAACGGTTGTTTTCAGGAGAGTTCTTACTAAAGGATATGCTAGTTATTTTTCCTTCAGTAAATAAGTACCGAAAAACACCCTGTCATCTAGCTGACTACTTTCTAGTCTCCTACGAATGTCAGACTAAATACCAAATGAGTAATCCATAAACCATTGAAGCTAATCACATTCGGATAGAAACCTATTATAATGAGGAATTGGCAAATTATCATAGTTTTTAACGTATTCAATGCCATTAATATGTTCTAAAATATTCCAGGAAAGCAGACGTAACATGTATTTTCTGTAGTAATTATCTCGAGAAAAATTTAGCCTAAATATAATTCGTATCTGGTGTTGTTATTCTTGTGTAGATTCAATACAATATTGATTTCTGAAACATATCTCCTTAGGTAAATTACTCTTTTAAACATCAAATGGTTTCGCTCACTGGAATGCAGCCATGCAACGGGACGACGTTCAATATTGCATTGACCGAATTTTTTTTTATCTATTTGTTCAGTTATATCAGATTTTCCTCTCTTTTAGAACGCTATCTTTCTTCCTGTGTAGGAATACATCTCTTCTTTCCATATATATATATATATATATATATATATATATATATATATATATATATATATATATACCTGTGTGTGTATATATATGACGAGCTTGTGCATTATTTTTGACTATCATACGTACAAATTCTGCTCACAAATGATTATCTATAACGAGGCACCTGCTAGTCCTAACTGCCGAGCACAGCCGAATCGAACTAGTATCGATGTAACTACGAAGGGAATATTATAACCCCCCCCAAACACCCACCCACCATCCTTGCCCCAGATTGCTTGTTCTTTAGGGTTTTTTGTTTTTCTGCAATGTAACAGGTTTCATGAATCTAACACGAGACACCATATTTCAGGATTAAGAAAAATAATGTAATCTCTCATAATTTGATTTTCAGCTTTACGTCAATAGTATATATATATATATATATATATATATATATATATATATATATATATATGTGTGTGTGTGTGTGTGTGTGCGTGTGTGTGTATGTGTGTGTCTAAATATATATATATATATATATGTAAATGTGTGTGCGTTTCTGTATGTGTGTGGGCTTCTGTGGGCTTAGACATATTTTATATAATTCTTTATTTCACAACAAAATCTTTATCACCACTCTCATGTAGTAACATCAATATTCTTAAGTAAATTTCCTTAATAATGACATCAACATCATCAGCAGTAGTAGCAACAGTAGTAGTAGTAGTAGTAGTAGTAGTAGTAGTAGTAGTAGTAGTAGTAGTAGTAGTAGTAGTAGTAGCGGCAGCGGCAGCAGCAGCAGCAGCAACTGTAGTAGTAGTAGTAGTAGTAGTAGTAGTAGTAGTAGTAGTAGTAGTAGTAGTAAGTTTCCCTGTTTGCTAATCCGATTAAACTCCTCATAATATGAGAGTAAATCTGTAAAGAACTCAGGTGACTGAGATTTAAAAAAATAATAAAATGTGTGTAGTATATAACAAGTGAGAATTCGTGCTGTCTTAGAACTTACATGTAAGACGATGCTTCTACATATTCTCATAATTTTCTTTCTGCAAGAATGCTTTTAATTTGAGTGTTGTATGCCAAAGGTTTGATTATATGTTGAAGGAAGTGTCATACTATGCACACATCTTTTCTACTTTAGACTATCTACATGTCGTTTCCTGCAAAATATACAAAAACATACACGATAAACCATCGTTATCAAATCTAATTGCTCTATGAAGCTTAAGCATCGACAGCAGTATCTACAACAACAGTTTCAACTTGGAACAGTGATTATTAGTTTTTAAGTTAAGCCCAAAGGCATATATTTTACAGAAAGTGTTTAGCTGAGCTAATCGATTCCAGTACTTGACTAGTACTTATTCAATCGATCCCGGAAAAAGTGACGTCTAACTTTAACCACGGTAGAATTAGAAATGTGAAAAGGAAGATATATAATGCCACAAGGCCTTTCGTCCTCCGCTCTATTGATTCTAATAAGTATCCCCTTGATAATAATGGTGTTTAATGTCCGTACAAATATGTAAGATGGAATGTAATAGTTGGAATAGTTATCACTTCTTGGCAGATACTTAGAAAGAAGCAACCAACATGCCTGCATGTGGCCGTTCTGTTTGCTAGAAATTCCAAATAGATTTACTTCAGATTATATCATCTTGCTTTTAATAACACGTTCGTAATGCCTGGCATACTTTGGATCACTAATCCGTACACTGAAGGATATCTAGTGATAAACAACAGCAACGTCAATAGCAAGAAATTCGCAACATGACGGATTTATAAAACTGTTTCCCTTATCTGAACATTAGTTCGAATTTTCATCTTGTAAATACATTAACAATTGAACGAAAGTGAAGACATGATCAATGTTTTTAAACATCGAAACTATAAGACGATCTATACAACTGACACTCCGTCGGTTGCGACGACAAGGGCTCCAGTTGATTCGATCAACGGATCAGCCTGCTTGTGACATAAACGTGCAAGCATAGTTCACAAGAAGACTCAGAGTAACACGCAAAGTCTGGCTCACTGAACTACAGATATAACATTCTGAGTCATTGAACTACAGATACAACTCATTTTTGTCCCCAGAGTGGACTGGAGCCATATGAGGTAAAGTCTCTGGTTTAAGGACACAACGAGCTGCCAGGATTCGAATTCATGCCCTTACAATCTTACAATCGCCAACCGAATACCCTAACCACTAAACCACTCAAAGTCAAATTAAAAATAACATTTGTACTAAGCGGAATTTCTCCATGCACCACAACTATATGTGTACTGCTAAATGCTTTAGCATTTAAACCAGCCATTTCCGACTAAGATATTCTACATGTTTTATGTTGAAATCGGCCTCTCACATCTATTCAACGATGTCATTATGAAAATAAGATTCATAAAATCGAAATCTTGAAGCTACGAAATAAAGCGTGATTAATTCAAAATGATATAAATAAAAAAGCATTACCTTTTACAGAGAATCTGAATTGAATATTAAAGGGATACATCTTCGTAGAGATAATAATATCTTCTGATTTAGGCACAGGGAACAGGATTTTGAAGGCGTGGCTTAGTCATCTAGTATTTTATTTTATCGAGCATCGAAAGCATGAATGTTGACCTCTGTAGCGATTCTACCAGCTCCGTAGTGATTCTACCAGCTCCCGCCCTTTATCTCACCACAGAGATAATAATCTTCCCTACTATAGGCACAAAGCCTGACATTTTGTGGGAGAGGACTAGTTGATTACATCGACGCCAGTGATCAACTGGTACTTAACTTATCGACTACGAAAGGATGAAAGGTAACGCCGACTTCGGCGGAATTTGAACTCAGAACTTAGCGACGGGTGAAATACCGCTAAGCATTGCCTCCAGCGTTCTAACGATTCCGTCAGCTCGCCGCTGTCACCACAGAGATAATAAGAATGATTTTTAAATTTTGCGCAAGCTAATAGATATGAAGAGTCGAAATATTAGCAATTTTATGACAACCTTGGAAGAAAAGTCAAATAATTTCCCCATGTCCTGCTCTCATATTAGGGAGGACAAAATGAATACGTGTCTAAACGTAACATGGGATGGTCATAGTCGGAACGATTTAATCATACGTTTGTTTCGTAAGATGTAATGAGGGGTTAAATAAACAACATTCAAACAATAACACTTAATATAGATATAAAACTAATGGTAGAAGCACGTAAAATTGTAATTCTACTTAATGTCAACGACGCCATATTGTGTATGGAACGTTTGTTTACTCTAAACAGGAAATAAAATTTTCCCTTGAGTTTTTGACAAACAGCGCCAATGCAAAATAATAATAATAATGATTTTAATAAGAATTAAGAATGATAATGATGATGTTGATGATGGTGATGAAGAAAAATATAAAACAAAGATGGCTTCTGATTGATATAGCTATCGCAACGAAAGATAAGAAGAATTATCTTAGTATATAAAACTGCTGTGGTATGCAGATCGTGAATGTGAAAGATTGGTGCGTTGATTGTGGTTATTTCGGTTCTAGAATTGATTTAGCGAAAATACAGACAACTAATATATAACCTAGAGTTCCAGAATTCTCGACAGAATGGCAGAATCATAAACGAATCTTATTATTTTTTTTATTTCGCGCTATCTATAATCAGTTTTAGTTACACTACGAAAGTTATATAAGAGGATTTTCAGAGAGAGAGAGAGAAAAAAAAGAAACATTATTATGAATGAATTAAATGCGTAGGCCTATTTCTGTTTTCTGTCTCAAATATTTGTCTCATATTTCTTTACATTGACATTGACAATGTTAAATAATTGGATATATTCATATCTTAAATGATCACACACACACACACACACACACACACACACACACACACACGCCCACACACACGCACACACACACACACACACACACACACATTGGTATGTTTCGGGATGGGCATTTTTTCCAAGTAACAACTCACACTATATACTCTATTTACATTTGACGAATATTCGTCCTCATCTTGTTTGGTGATATACCCTCCAGCCTTCATCAGGTGTCTAGGAAAGTTTCGAATCTGTGATTTCATTCCTAGGGTATTTTTTGATGTCGTTATTATTATTATTATTATTATTATTATTATTATTATTATTATTATTGTTGTTGTTGTTGTTGTTATTATTATTATTTAGGTCACTTCCTGGAATCGAACTTAAGTGGTTAAGAGCGTAGACTAATAACCCCAAGATTCCGAGTTCGATTCCAGGCAGTGACTTAAATAATAATAATAATAATAATAATAATAATAATAATAATAATAATAATAATAATAATAATAATAATAATAATAACAACAACAACAACAACAACAACATCGAAAAATACCTTAGGAATGAGAACTCAGGTTAGAAATTTCTCCAAGACACATGATGAAGGCAGGAGGGTATGTCAACCGAAACGTTGTTAACAACAAACAAGATGAGGACAAATATCTGTCAAATGTAAAGAATGTACATAATTTCTCATCTCTTAGATATAGAACTGTACACTATATACTCGTTCTTCACTTCAGCTTTTTTATTATTCTTATTTTAGTGTCCTTTGTCTGAAATCTTTCATCACACATCCTGTGGTCACTTCAGTCACTCTCAATCCTACGTGGCTCCACCTGTCATGTTTAGTCCATTTTGTCTGTATTTGAGACTATCCCGAAATATAACTATGCATGTTTCATCCCACGATTTACATAAAAGTATATATCAGTCTTTCTCTCTCCCTCTTTATGTATATATATATACATATATATATATATACATACTCAGAAAGATATGAGTTTATATACTTGTTTATATATGTAAATGCAAACACACGCACACACACGCACCTGCACACAGACACCTCCACGCGCGGGAAATCGATTTTATTTAATTTCAAATGCTTCTTTTTTCGAACCGTACTACGAGAAACACATTTGTGTTCAAACAAGATATACAATATATTTGTGTGAGTGTGCTTCTTTGTGTATGTGTCTATGTGTCTATATGTCTTAACGCGTTGAACAACATGCCTTGCAGTGTTCATGAAATGGGCATTCAGCCACCTTTGATTAAATTTCATGAATAGCAATATTATTAGTTAAACATCTAATAGCTCATCGTCGATACAGAGAGAGAGCCGCTCGTGTATGTGTATGTATATGCGTATGTATGTGCGGGGGGGGGATGTCATTTCTTACACCGAGTAATGTTTGTGAAGTATATAAAGGAGGGTAAGAAAAACCAAACATCGCTGCTTTACATGCGAAATCCCTCAAGATTTTTACACTATAGTAAGCTATGTACATCTCATTGTTAATCATACGGTTAGAATTTCAGTGACCTAGCGATTGGTTTCTCAGAATACTGTAACTGACAATGAGATTGTTCGCATCTTGTGGTATAAAATAAAAATAATTATATAGATTAATATCTATAACCGCCATTCCACAAGACACATAAACGAAAACTGAACAACGCATGAAAGAATTTCATATGTCGTATTTCAAATGAATTAGTCTTAAGGTAGATTAGCATTTCCGGACTATTAATCTGCAGTCGCTTATGTCATTGTTCTACATTATGTCTAGATTTGTTCATTCTTGGTCATATTCTGGTGTCCTATTCTTCTATATCAACATATCTCTAGGCTATGTAGTAAGCCAGATGGACAATTAATAGGATATTTAAATTCATATGAGCAGCCATATTTTGCTTGGATTTTGCTCTGAGCATACTAATTTGATTTTCAACTCTGTACATAATGCCTTTTATTTGCCAAACTTTCTGCCGTAGTTCCTCGTCTATAACGGTAACTTCATTCCAAATCTGTATATAATTTATCTTATCACACCATGCATGTTCTTCAAATCCTGTCTTTGATATTTCTTCGATTATATCCTTTCGGTAATGTTCTATTGTGATCTTAGGTGGGTTGTTCCGTTCCCTGTTTTCAACAGGTACTAAAATTCCATTTATTGTTGTAATTATGATCCTTTAAATCAGGCAGTTCTTGGATAGGACTTATTCTTCTAAAGTACCAATACTATAAAGTGTAGTGGTGTTACATTATCCAAACAATCTTTGCAATTTCCCCTAATTCATTTCAAAGGATAATCCACTTGCTTTTCGCATTGTTCTTCGTCGATGCCATTGTCGTGGTATGAAAGACCAACAATACTATTTTCTTTTAAGCGGTAATGACCAGTTATTATAGGGCTATATCCTGAAGTAAATCGACCAAACTAGCTGTAATTTTTTTTTAATAGAATATCTAAAGAAAAAAAGATAACCAATGTGAGGCTAAATAAAAATTTAAAAAAATTTATATTTCGCAATGTAAATCATATTATCATATTTATATTTCGCAGTATAAATCATATTTGAAATATATAACGTAGAGATATCAGTTATTTTCCTCATACTTTACAAGAACGTTGACGATGATTAAATGTCGACCGTAATTTCTCAGGTAAAAAGCTTCCAAACCAATTTTTTGTAGGTAGTTTATATTATATGAATAAGATATATTTTGCTTTCATACCTCTCTTTTGTTTTTATGTATGATCTAACATATTACGATCGATATGATCGTTTTCGAGGACTTTGTTTTATATACTATTTGAAAAAACAGCATTAAACACCCAAAATGACGTCAGATACGTTCATGGTTCTAAAAATCCAATAATTTTATGTTATATGGTAAAATATCTGATCCTTGTTTGAAGAGAAGGAACAACTCTGAACATTTTTCGGGCCAGTAGGCCTCATTATCATAGCAGAGTCCACTGAATCCTGGTTGATCAGTTGAAAAACATTAATATTTACTAACAGAAAAATTGTCACTGGTACTTTTTGACTAATATATTTTACATAAATGAAAAACTTTTCGAATCAAGAGCAATAACTCGAATGGATCAATGACGGATAATCTATGTTTTGCTGCATACAAGAAAAAATCCTAATTGAAGTTTCCTTCATACTTCTAATTAGAAAGCAGAAATCTACAGGTGTATTTGGACGACTCTCAAAGAAAAGGGGAGATAATTTAAAGAAATATCATTCCAATATTAATTCATATGTTTTTAGAAATGGCTGTCATGTTTGCCAGTCAAGGGTCAATACTTACTCAAGTTTTCAAGATATTTATGTTAGTAATTAGAATTCCGTAAGCGTTATATATATATATATATATATATATATATATATATATATATATATATATATATATATATATATATATATATATATATATATATATATATAGCGTGAGAGAGTTAGGGGTTGGGGGTACAACCCACTAAGGGATAGTATCTATCCAGTATACTGCTGGGAGGGTACCCAATTATTGCTACGCTAGTGCTATACTAGGTGCAATCAATGGGAGCGGGTAAAAGTGGAGGTTTTACCCAAAATTTGTGTAACAAGTAGAAAATGGAGGATAATATGCTGAACCCAACTACTTGCAGACGGTGTATCCCGTTGAATTCATTAATTTAATTCATAGCAAAAGTGGCAAAGGGAGGAAGAAAAGAAAAAGAAAGAAAGAACCAAAGCACAGGTGTCCATGGCAGACTATGTTATTTTGCCAACATGGTTTACATATAGAAGTACAAAGTACATAAGGAATTAGAGGATGAACAGAAGTTTAATCTTACAGCTGTTACGGCCTAGTTTTGGCAGACCCCATTCTATCCGAATATTCCTTTCCGGAGTGATTATCGGATGACATTTTGAAATAGGGTTACATGCCCGAACCTCTAGGCCTCTTCAGAGATTCACAAAGGGTTACATACAGATGTAGTGCAAGAGGTAAAAACAGAGGTGTGGTAGAGACCAGAAGAAAAACAACAGCAAAAATAAGATAGAAATAAAAATAAAAATACAATTGAAATCAAAATATAAATAAAAATAAAAATAAAAAATACAAATAAGGGTACAGGAGGAAAAAAATAATAATAGTAGTAAAAAAGAATACATAAATGAAGGTATAGCATGTGGGACATGCAAACATATAGAAAAGATATATGTCAAAAAACCCTTAGAAACACAAGGCACCCAAAAAGCCTACAAACATTATAGATATATCGCTATAGGCACTCCAATGCACATCTATATGTGTTGGTTCGTGTGCACAGCCTTACTCGGATGTCCCCTTACTCTCATGTGTGCATATACAAGTTTTTATAAGCAAACATTCCACCACATACGTTGTTTGTGGCATCAGCTCTATTAGCCGTATCTAGAAAGCTGGAAGTGTTTTTTAGAAAGGAGGTTTTGTTGAGTGTGTGTGTGTCATTTCTGTATATATTGGAAGGTTCTATGTAGAAGTTCATTTTATGCAAGTTATTAATGTTCTAGTAGCAATAACAGTGAAGGTGACGATGACGGCGACAACAACAACAACAACAACAACAACAATAATATGCCAAACTGTCAAACTTAGCGATGTAAGATATCCTGTTGCCTCTTCCAACGGCTCTACCATTCTGCTGCTAGTGGGGGAGGGTTGATTACTACCGCTAACTTCCTCCTTCCAATTGGGCAACTATTGTTTTAAACTGCCTACGCTTAGCTACGGTTGGATAGCCAGTGACCGGTCAAGATGCTAGCCTGCCTGCGCCCCCCCCCACACACACACGTGTGCTGTGTAAATCCCCCCCCCGTACTCACTCTCATGCGTGCGTGTATGTACATACATATGTATGCGCGCAGCCACACATCTCTTAATTCCATAGCCACAACAGTAACAATGAGGATAAATACATTCTCATCTATACATATCCAGATATACATCCTTATACACATTATGTCCCCTCACATATACCCATACTTATTCATACATACACAACCGTGTGGCCAACTATCATTACATCCGTATGTACACAACTACATACCTACCTACATACTCACCTATACATATACACATACATAAATACACACACACACACACACACAACTAGATGTACACACACGCACACATACTTATACATGCATACACCCCCACATATACATATACCCACACATATACCCATACACATATATACACACATACATATATATACATATATATACATACATATGTACACACATCCATATAGATATCCACATCCACATACGCACCTGCACGTACACACATCCACGCGTGCACTCACAAGCAAATAGATATGCATGTGCATACATACAGGCGGAGTATCCCTAGTAATAGAAGACCAACGGCAACAAGAACAATACCAACGACAACATCATGTAGGTGCATCTACATGTGCACACACATATACATATACCTATACGCATAGCCACTTCTATTAGTTTTGATAAAGGGGCCGTGCCTGCAGTGCTACCCATTTTCTAGTGTATGTCTTCCTGCCTATATGTTAATATCAAGCTAGGTTTACCTCCTAATTTCTGTAGCTATATATATATATATACACACCCGCACACACATATACACCCACACATATATACACACACACACTCACTCATACACAAATATACATATACATACATACACATACACATACATATATATATGTATATATATATATATATATATACACACATACATACACATGCACATCTATGTGCCCACATATATGTTCACCTAAGTATCACGTGTTAGCCCTCCCAATGTCAGCAGGGCATTTTTCCTCCTGTACCCTTATTTGTATTTTTTATTTTTATTTTTATTTATATTTTGATTTCAATTGTATTTTTATTTTTATTTCTATCTTATTTTTGCTGTTGTTTTTCTTCTGGTCTCTACCACACCTCTGTTTTTACCTCTTGCTCTACATCTGTATGTAACCCTTTGTGAATCTCTGAAGAGGCCTAGAGGTTCGGGCATGTAACCCCATTTCAAAATGTCATCCGATAATCACTCCGGAAAGGAATATTCGGGTAGAATGGGGTCTGCCAAAACTAGGCCGTAACAGCTATATATATATATATATATATATATATATATATATCAAATCTAACTTTTTTGCATTATCCTCTCTGTAGTCGTTTGTTTAACGAGTTTATATTAGTATAATATCGTTGTTGTCACTTTTGCTGGTGTTGATGTTGCTTACCCATAATATGGTATCATCCATCGAATCCTTCTCTTTTAAGACATTTGCATATAATATGAAAAAAATCTGTTTGCCTAACTTTAAACAGATAGAATGATCACTAAGTTGGTCTCTACATTGGCTCATATAAGCTTGTTATTTCACTGAGATGACAAACCATCACTCCATGTCTTTGAAAAGAAGCATCAAATCTCTTCTATAAAATCACGCCTTTTTTTTAAACATGTTTATAGTAATGTAACAACTCTAGTACCTAATACTTTTATTTAACCAATAAAAATATTCCTTCCCGCTTCTGAACGAGATTGCTGTATTGTGTCCCATATTTTCCATTGGGTATATAGTTCTATCGAGAACTATAAAACTTGGTTCAACCATACACCGAACAAACAGCACCAGATTGCTATAACAGAAACACCCACATCAAGAATAATAATGATATTATCTGGTGTTGGATGCTTTAATCAAGAACGCAATATAGTCTTCATTATTAGCGCGCTTGTGCTACAAAAAGTTGGGTCTTTTACTTCACTCGTTCTGTAATGTGGTTGATAATTAAATTCTGAATTCTGTTAATTCATTTTTGGACTTCCATTAACTGCATTTAAAAGCTTCTAATCTGAAATCACTTTGTTTTCTTTTTTCCCCATCAAAATGTGAGCGGGATTCTCGAGTGACAAGTGTAAACCACCTCTGCTAATCGATGCATCATGATCTAATTCACAAGCTTATTTACGACGCTGCTCTACCAATTTGGTCAATAAATCAAAGAATTAGGAAGAATTAATAGGGAAAATGATTTGACAAATTCTAACTTGGAAGCCATAAATTATTTCCTGTTGAAAACAGCAATTACATCACAAACTTGGATAACTGGAATTTGAACTCAGCTCCTATCACTATATTAAAATGGTTAATCTACATATAGCTTTGTTATTCAATGATTTTAGTGCTTTCAGACATGGAAATTGTGAACTTAATGGTTTCCATGCGAGCATTAACAAAGTATATGAAGATAATTTGTTGCATGTGGATCGAAACTGGATTATCCTCCTACCGCCACTGTATCATATTTAACATATTTATATTTAACCAATGCCAATATGAGAATAACGCAAAGCTTCCAGAATCCTATTGATATCGGGATGTCAAAAATAACTTTCTAATGCCCATTCACAATATTCTAAAAACATTTCAGGAACAGGCAATGCGCTTTAACGTGTTATTTCTGTCTGATTAAAAAAAAACAAAAAAACTCAGGTATTTTTACTCGCTAGCCTTGCCGACAACTGCACACAATCCTTTTATCATAGTTTTCGATTTATTGACCAATTAAAAAAAAAATCTTAACATTCAATATTCCTGTAATAGCCTTGAACATTTGAATTATATTCCTCCACTGAGAATAACTGAAATAGTAATTTCGAATTTTTCACTCCCATGTTATGGCCGGCTGGCTGTTATGAAATTAATTGAAGCGAATTTAGCTTGATGTTGCTTCAATCGTGAATTCAGTAGTAAATTTAATGCAGCTAGCTTTGAAAAATGGGACATTACGTTTCAGGAATATAATAAGTTCATCAAAATCTTTTGCTAATTTCTAAAGCATTACAGCTTGTTGAAATCAACCTTGGTTCAAAAAAATATTCTCTCAATTCAATCTCTTTCTCTCTATATTTCTGTTTACCTAACCTTTTCCCTGTCTTTCATAAATTCCTTTTTTTTTTTTGTTTCTATCTTTTGTCTCTTCCTCTCTGAAAATTATAATTTCTCTTTTCACTTTTTACGGTTTAATAACGAATATCTAAAACGTTTTTATCTTTCTATTATCTTATAATTGATTACTCCCACCAATGTTTTTGCTATAATGCTGGAAAACAAATTTATTAAATTATGTTTTGTTTTATACTTGTATACTATTTCCATTGAATTGAAATGATGTATTATATATTATGAAAATTATCGAGGAAAATATGCATAAATTTAACATAGACAAAAGCTAGCATCTGACAGGCATAAAAGGATCATATATTGTAAAAATAACTTTAAAGGAAAGAGTGGGGAGCAATAAATGAGGAACCTAAAATATTAACAACAAAGGAACATATATTAACACTCTCGTTTAATAATTGCTAATCAAGATTTTGGTATAGAACATTTTAAGTTCAAGTAGCACATATTTACCATTTTCTTTGGAAATGAATGAAGATAAAAATATCGGTGAAAAGAAAGGGGTAAACACTTCATGCAAAATATATTTTCGTGAATAAACCAATTTAGTTTTAATAGCATCCTTGATAGGAGGCTTTCAATTTTATTCCTTTCATTAAACTCAGTAAGTATCGATGAGGTGAACACTTTTGAAGCTACAGATTTAAGCACGGACTTGTTGCCTTGTGTTATTGAAATATATAAATGATAAGTTAACAACAAACTATTCAATTCAGTTTCATTGATTTCTAACCGAAATAAAATTTTTAAAAAAATAAATAAAAGTTAATTCTTAATGGTATAACGGAATATGGATCTGGGCGTACATATATCGCTAAAGTGTAGGTCAGGAGTGCTAACATCTTGAAACAAAGAAATAAAGGCCAGATACAAAACATGGTCACATGGTATGTTTGGATTAGGTATAATCACTTACCGACTAAACGTTGCAATAAGTTTGTGAATGTAGTTATCTATGTATTATACTTAATGTATAAACAACATTGGCAGGCAGGTAGGTCGCTGCTTGTTTTTGCCACCGATCGATATATATTGTGTTTATAAACACAGCAGGTGCATATGTTATATCACGGACAACAACCACAGTAGCTTGCCTGTCAATGGTGTACATACTTTAAGAATAACATCTAGATTGATATTTTAAGTTAATACTGCTTCAGTTGGGTGTTTGTATTACTTTTACAAACTGTCAAGGAAGAACTAATATTTTCGTAATAGTTTTGTAGTGAAAGGGAAGTAGTTGCGCTGAATCCCCAGTGTGACAGACAAAGTATTATATATTCATGTTTGCAGTACTTGTTCTGGCTCTTTACTTTCTCTGTTCAAATACCACCGTGGTCGACTTTATATTTCGATAGAATATGTTACTAATCACGCCCTTCGATTCTATCAAACTATTGCTCACCATTCGCCCTCAAATTCGACTTTTTGCTTTTGTTAGAAACAATTCTTCCAGTATTGTCCACCCAAAAAGCTATTTGAAGTCAGACAAGCAGAAATTGGTCAGAGATGCTGACGTGAAAATGACGTTTTGTGAGCAGGAACATCGTTAGAATGTAAATGGAACGATACAATCTCGTTAAGGATATGAAAATGGAATGAAGGGGATATTTGGCAGAAGTGGAAAGCTATTTAATCAGAAATTTGCATATTCAGATTGAACATAACCTTGCTTATCTAGGCTCTTTTTGGAAATTAACTGTTACAGAAACATAACTTGCAATCCAAAGTAAAGTAGGTTCAAGCATAGCTGTGTTAGGTATTTTTTCTCAATAAGGGTAAAGATTTGTAACACGGCCTTGGTAATGTATTTGTCACCTATAGTCGATTATTCATTCCCCCACACCCAGTAAATATCAAATCGTATATGTTTGTAAGCTTGACCTCTTTTATCATGGTGAAAATATCGAGGCATAAATGTGTCAATTCGTGGTAATTAACGATACTAGGATCTATACATCGCAACAAGTAACTGACCTTTTATTCACTATTTTCACCATAACTGTGTCTACTATTGCTTTGATCGTTTTCTTCAGCCACAGCTCAGTCCTGACAGAGCAGTCATATATGATCAAAACGTATTCCAGTTATGACTACTCTTTCTTTTGTTTCGATCAGTGCACATTCGGTATCACATCATCCATTTTCAAGACAAAATGATGTGATATGAAAATATTTAGCGATTATCTGTACTAGTTTGAACAACTGCGTAGGGGCTCCCTTTTTTGTTTTCCATTTGCTTAAATTTGCCACAAATTAGCCTCCCTTAGACAGGTATTTATTTATGCACAACGTTCACCGGAAACAACTTGTCACAGACCTTTCCCTCCCATTTAAAAGTGTTATACGTAATTACACTTTACACCTTTGGCTGTTTGGTTTATTTTGTAGTAAAACAACTGCTGCTTTTGTAAATAATTTATTGTATAAACTCCTTTATGAAATATTTATCAAGCTACATCATACCTCTGTTACAGCATGCTAAGAAGGTTACTGAATAGTCGTCAATCATTCCTATCTCTGAACATGGTGCTTAGTGCTAAACAATACTTTCGGTTTTTACCCCACTTGCCATTTTATAAATGAAAATACTCTTTTCATATTTCCTATTACTACTAAAGCAATTCATTTTCAAATTTTTCCTTCATTAATTTTTCACTTAGTTTCTACTAAAACATCTGGTGCAAAATTTATTTGCCTTAAAAATAATATATTGGCATCAAACACAATTACTTTAAATTGTAAATACTTTCTGTCCATCTTATTAATGATCTGAATAAAGATTTTTTGAAAGATGTAAAATATTCAGATATTTTTCAAAATAAATAACATCAAAGCAGGAAGTCAACGAAAACAATCTCAGTTTAGTTCCATACATCTATGTCCTAAAAACGTTTAGGTTTGAGGAAACTCTACCAATATCATATTTGTGGAAACTCTATCATGTGTACCTCAATCTTGTCCCTTGAAGAAGTAGCGACTTACGAAAACATTAATCATCAACCTTGCACGATTTCTCAAGTCACATATAACTGTTAGCAATTAAGTGATAACTATTGTTTTTAGATCGGTTAGGAAATTTACACTAATGGAGTCTATATATTCGATTAGTAATGCATAGTTTTCTATGAATTCTATAAGTTGAAAATTTCCTATGCGAATTATTTCAAGTTTAATTATTTTATAAGGTAAATTAATCCTCGAGCATTGTATTCGGAACTTAATATAACTGGCAATGTATTCTAGATTGTCTGAAATAAATATCAGGCTGCCCACTTTATAACGTTGATGCTTCCATATTCGCAATCTCTTTACAATTTGTCGGTGTTTAAAATCTAATTTATTATTAAATTTTCTCATTAACGTTTTGCTATTGGTGGAAGTGCAGTATTTGCTCCAAATATTATTATTATTAACTATATAAACATTAAAATTTACTGAAAAGGAAAATACCGAGCGGATATTGCTATATTTAGACTCTTATTAAAACGTATACATGTAAAAAAAAAAAAAAAGAAAAAACGTATCTCTTTTATACCTGGATGTTGGCTAATAGAAAATAAAATTATTAGAATATTTATTTCATAAATTCAATCTTTTGTTTGTTTGTTGGGTATTGATTCATCAAAATTATATTGGCATTGCAGATATCCTTTGAAATTCACTGATTTTTGAAAGAGTGTTTCGTGCTTACATGCGATAGATATGTCTCTTAATGTTGATGTAATATTCAAATATGGAAAGAAACGTACCTGGTTTGCTTTGTGTGATAGTTTAGTTGGTGCTTCCATAATCTTCAGTGAGCGGAACAAAATTTAATTAATTAAGATTACATTGAGGTTAAGAGTGACAAAAAAAAATAGAATATACACAAGAAATATTCATCTTAGTATTGAATGTCAAGAAAAGTAAAAGAGAGAAATCTCAAGTTAAATTTATTTGAAACACAGTGTGAATATGAAGTCTTTCTTCACTTTACTACCGGGAGTGAAATATCTTAACCTGTCCTTCAGCATTATATATTATTATTATAATTACTCAGGTGGCGAGCTGTCAGAATCGTTAGCACGCCAGTGAAAGTTCTCAGCGCTATTTCGTCAGTCCTTATGTTCTGAGTTCAAATTCCGCCGAGGTTGACTCTACCTTGGGGTTCGATGTAACCAACTAGTCCCTTCCCCACAAATATCAGGCCTTGTGTTTTTATTAGAAAGGATTATTACTGTAATTACTATTACAGGAGGCGAATTAGTAGAATCGTTATAACACGCTGAAAAAATGCTTAGCGGCGTTTCGTCCGCCTTTACATTCTGAGTTCAGATTCTGCCGAGGTTAACTTTGCCTTTCATATTTTTGTGGTCGATAAAATAAGTACCTGTTGAGCACTGGTGTGGATGTAATCGACTTACCCTCTCCCCCGAAATTGCTGGCCTAGTACTAAAATTTGATATCATTATTATGTGGCAGAATCGTTAGCACCTCGAGTAAAATGTCTTTACGTTCTGAGCTCAAATTCGGGCCGAGGTCGACTTTGTCTTTCTTCCTTTCGGAGTCGTTAAATTAAGTACCATGAAATACTGGGGCTGCTATAATCAACTAATCCCCTCCCACAAAATTTTAGGCCTTGTGCTTTTAGCAGAAAAGATTATTATAATTGCTATTACTAATATTAAGCTGAAAGAATCGTTAAGACGTTGGACAAAATGCTTTTCATCATTTCGTTCGTCTATAAGTTCTGAGTTCAACCTTTCAGAATCGATAAAATAAGTATCAGCTGAATACTGTGGTTGATGTAATGGACTTACAGCACCAAACGTTTAAGCTTTTTGCCTGTACTAGAAAGGATTACGACTATCATTATAGTATTAAGTGGTGTCTAGCTTCAAAACTTCTGTCGTGTTCCAGCTTATTCGATGGCCCGTTTCCATTGCCTCTTCAGTTATCTTGGTGATCTTGCACGGCGGTTATGTAATTGCATGCCTACATCCTCTGCATAACATCGTCCAGTTGCTTCACAGCTGTCCATCTTATTTTAGTGTTACGCCCTGATGTTATCTCATTCGTGATCCAGTTGATCGTTAGCTAGAATATCATTAGTGTCAGTAGGAAAACTTTGAACTATGAAAGGGTCTGTTAATTTGCTACCTGGGTAGTAGCACCGTCATAAAATTGTTGGATGAATCTGATGGTATTCAATGAAATACCATAATGCTGCATCAGCCTTTAGGTTACTCCCCTGTCTAACTGTCGAAGGCCTCTACGAAATCAACGAAGGCGGTGAAAAGTTAGCTATGCCACTCAGTCGCTTGTTAAATAATGATGCGCAAGTGGCGCTATGATCTGTGCAGGACATAACTTGGCACAATCCTGTTCTCTTCAACCTTAACAGTATATCTTGGAGGAATCCGCTCTCTTCAACCTTACCGGTATAACTCTGGCGGGAACATAAACTGGGGACGGACAGCAGCATGATTCCTCGCCAGTTGCTGCAGATAGTCAAGTCGCCTTTCGTAGGCAGCTTAAACAGGTAGCCCTTCCATTCAGAGAGAATTTGTTCTAGTAGTGGTTGCAGCACATCAGCGTCTGCCATTCTATCGACCCTGAGCGTCTCTGCTGGAATAGCGTCTGGGCCCAGAGCTTTACTGTTCCTGACTGTTGCGATGGCTTTGATGATGTCAGCTTTTATTGGTAGACTTGTGTTCACTGATAACAATACTTCAGCAGTAGGGTCATCCGGTTATCAGCCGTAAGCATTCTGTTCAAGACAGCTTGGAAGTGCTCCACCCAAAAGCGTTTTCTGTTCGATTTCAGTTCTGATTGTTCTGTCTTCATGATCTTTCTCAGGTTTGTACATGCTACCGTTCTTTCCTGAAAGAACTCAGGTGATAGCTTAGAGAGTCTTAATGTCTCGTTTACCGGCTACCGTCTCTGCTTCTAATGCTAACTTCTGTGTTAACTGTGCTTTGTCTCTGCGAGCACTCTTCTTCCCATTTTCATGCACTACTCAGCTTTCGTCTTTCTCCTGCAAGTCTTCTTTACACTGTCCGATCAAGACGTAAATTTTGAGGCCGAACATCGGTCACCAGGAATCAATTCAAATTGTCACCGAAGCCGTTCCGGAAACCGAAAAGCTTGTGCATGTAAGCAGCATTGCTTCAAAGACGGGTGGATGAGAGGAGGATGTGAGGTACAGGATCGGCAAAGCCTGTTATGCCTTCAACATTCTTCTAACTGTCTAGAACTCCAAAGCCGTCTCCCTCAAAACAAGCTTCCTATCTTCAGTTCCAACGTCAAAGCCGTTCTTCTCTACCGGTCAGCAGCTTGGAAGCTCACAAAAGCCATAAAGAGTAAGCTACTGACCATCGCCAACAAATGCATGCGCTGCATCTTTGAGATCTGGTGGTTGGAAAAAATATTTTCAAACAAAAGTCTGTGGGATAGAATGAGCCAAAGTTCCATCAATCAAGGAATTCTGGAAAGGAAAGGAAATGGGGCTGGGTTGATCACAACCTAAGCAGGATTGGAAGACAAATGTTAGACTGGCAGCCTGAAAGAAGAGAAAAGCTGAATGACCTAACGACCTAAGTCGAACGACCTAGAAATATGTGGACGAGGAAACGAAAGCAATCGGCTCTTCTTGGTCTGAAAACAAGGAGATAGTCCCAAATCTCCTCCACTGACATGAAATGGTGGCGGCCCTATACTCAATACATAGTAATGGAGACTGAACAAAAAACAAAAGTATTAAGTGGTGAACTGCTAGAATCGTTAGCACGTCGAACAAAATGCTTACCGAAATTTCTTCCAAATCTTAACGTTCTCATTTTAAATACTACTGAGCTGGGGTCAAATTTGCCTTTATATTTTCGGATTGAGAAACTAAAGAACCAGTCTTGTACGGGAAACGAAGGAATTGATTAAAACCTCATATAAAAATTGCTAGACTTATTACTAAGTCAAAAATTATAATACTCTATAACATCATACTAATAACTAATACTCTATAACACCATACATACATTAACACACATACATTTATAATATATGTTTGTACCTCTCTCTCTCTCTCTCTCTCTCTCTCTCTCTCTCTCTCTCTCTCTCTCTCGCTATATATATATATATATATATATAAATGTATATACATAATTGTATGTATATAAATGTATGTATATATAAACGCAAGTATGTATGTGTGTATTGGTATATAGCATATTGGTATATGTATATAGTATAAAGATATATTATTAGCAACAGTTTATCTTTCATAAAACGTGAATCAGTTGAAAATAAAAGTGAAACAAAAATTAGCATATTCCGTTATAGTGAATTAAAATGAGAAGAGATTTGCTTCTTGCATTAGTCTCTGAGGTGATTGGTGTAATTTTATGTAACCTATTGAACAAGACACCCTTTGGCTAACACCAATTCAAAATGTGTCTTGAATTCGTCCACTTGAAACTTGAGAATATTCATTATTATAACCCAACCGTTGTAAATTGTACACTAACAAATAATAATGAATAAATAAATAAATTAATAAATAAATGAAGTTTTGCAGCTATTCAAGTTGTTCAGGTTTGCTTAGATTTCATTCCATTTTCTCCCTCTTTGATAAATGGTTCTTGTAATTATAAAATTTCGACTCATCTCTAAAATTTTTTTGCTAGATTTAAAATGTTTCATCTGAGTATTATTTTCTTTCTTGTTTTTGTTTTTTTTAGTTGCCATCGTGTCAAAGTCATGGCAAAAAGATGAAATGGAATATTTTATTTTATTTCATTTTCATTTTTATTTTTGTTTCATCGAATTTATGTTTAGAATTATCTCTTTCCTTTTATACGAAAATTATGCGTGAAAAAAATATTTCCTTTAGTCATCGTCATACCTTGTGCCAATGAAGAAGCTTCTTTTGTGCTCTATCAATTTGCTAGAAATAAGAACGAAATTTCTACTCAAATCACACACCACATTGAACAAAAATCGTTCATATCAGGAAAAACATACACAAAAATGTACGGGATGGTCATGTCAGGAATACCTTTGATCTAGATCAGGTCTGCTTGGTCAGAATTGACTGTGTTAAAGAACACCAATATTGCACTGAAATGTTACCCAGTGACTGGAACAAATAGACACATCGTGCATAATCATATTACATTATTAATAATTTAATAATAATAAAAGACATCGTGTTGCCAGAATCGTTAAAGCGTCGTTATTTGTTCAGGTTGTGTAAGTTCTCACTTCAAATTTCTCCGAGGTGAACTTTGCCGTACATAACCATATCCCTGCTGTTCATGAAATAAAGTATCGGTCAAGTAGTGAAACCGATTACATAGACTTATCCACCACCTCTCCAAAAATATTTGACCTTGTACCAAAGTCAGAAATAATTAAAACCGACATTTTTGTTCTGTCACAATGCATACTAAGCATACATGTTGCGCTGTCACTGCATGGTTACTCTAACTGAAGTTAACTAAGTTCATTGAACATATATAAAAGCGTGTCATATTCATATTACTTTATTGAGGACCGATTAATGAAAGGTCGGCTGGTTTTTTATTCCGAATCGTCAATAGGATCTTATGAGAGAAGTATCCTATTCCTTAATATTTCCGGCGAAATTATGTTTGTATTCATCATTGGGGAAACATTTTATTAAACTGGGCACGCACAATATTAAACAATATTCCAAATTATTTTAACCAGGAACTAGAAATGGAGAAATTTCAACATGAAATGGCATATAACATGGCCTATTAACGACTCATTGGCGAAATGCACTCCTATGCAAAATTCAGAACATACACGTAATGAATATACAATGTACGTGCGTGTGTGTGTGTGTGTGTGTGTGCGTGTGTAGGGACACCATACACAGACACAAACACACACACTCAGACATATATATGTACGTACTATGTATTTACTATATATAAATCATTGAATGACAAGGGAGGTGCGAATTCCTGTTCTTCAGTCATTCAAACATTTCTATTCCGCTCTATACTCAACGTATATTAAATTCTAAAACATGTTATTAGTGCCGCTATGCCTAAGCGAAGTCATATCATTACATGCACATGCACACATACATACACTCGTGCATCCATCCATCCGTACATACATATATACATACATACATATATATACATACATACATACATACATACATACATATATACATGCTTATATATATATATATATATATATATATATATATATATATACATGCTTATATATATATATATATACATATACACACACATGTGTGTGTGTAAATATATATAAATATGTATGTATATGTGCATAAGTGTGCATATAAAATGGATATGTCTATGTGTGTGTGTGTGTGTGTGTGTGTGTGTGTGTGTGTGTGTAGAATAATATACCAGTTGAATAAAGTTAAAACGTGGTCTGGTTTTCTTGTTTTCTTTATTATGGTATTTCAAAGCAATATTAATTTGTTTACAATGTTGAAGTGTGTTAAACATTAAAAAATATTTTGTAATGTTCATAAAGTTCAATTAGCGCTTTCATACTTTGGTAGTAATCATATGATTTCAAAATACATTTAACTGGCAGTCGCGTTCCTGACAACTGTAGTAAAATGACTGACTTCTTCCTTTTTATACCTCTTAGAAGGCTCCAACAAGCTGAATTTTATGAATACAGTTTGACCAATCCGCACGCAACTTAAACGTCACGGTTTCTCGGGCGTACCGATATTACTGGCATAGAACCCGCCTTTATTTTAACCAATTATCTTGCGGTTTACATTTATGGTTTTATGAGTGAGCAAACTCAGTTGGTTTCGATCGTTTTTCTTTTTTTTTTTTTTCAGTTCATGGGAGTCTTCTGTAATTTGTTTATATTCATATGTTAAAGATATGTTTTAATTCACATCATTAACTGGTTGCTATATCATCGTTGTTATTTCCGTTCAGAACAGGTCTGAACATTTTAATAAACCGTTTTTCTTTTAACGTTCTTCCAAACTCACTTGTGTCATGTTGTTTGTGGAAAAGAAGAATTAGAAACATTTAGTTAGCTATTTCATCTCTATCGGTTGTCAACCGGTATTTCAATAGACACAGACATAAACACACACACACACACACACACACACACACACACACACACACACACACACACACACACACACACACATATATATATATATATATATATATATATATATATACGCACACACATATACATATATAGGCGCAGGAGTGACTGTATGGTGAGAATCTTTCTTCTCAACGACATGGTTTCCGGGTTCAGTTCGACTGCGTGTATGTATATATGTCTATTTCATTCACAAGTTATTGTCCCACCAGAAGACATAAGGAATGTTATTTGCTCAAGATGATACATAATGGGGTCGAACACGTAATCTTGTGGTCGCGAAACACACTTCGTAACCATTATCCCTTACTACACCTACATATTAGATGTAGTAAGGTAAGTTGATTTACCTCTTTGTAAGTAACATAGCATCAGAGGGAAGAGTGAAGTTGCATTAGAAACTAAGATGCTGCAGCGTTAAGTTCATGAGTTATTAACTTTGGTAACCATTGACGAAGGTTCTCGTTTATAATTTCATTGCATCTCTCCTTTCAGAGTTATCATTTAATGCTACCCGAAGCCTAATGGTGTTTCGGGAAGAGTTAAATGCAACCCTATGCATATCGACGTTTCGGGACGAGCTAAGTGAGCGAGCTAAACGCATAACTAAAGGTTAATTAAAGTCTCATATCTTTTACTTATCTTCTCGAGTTACAATGGTTTACTCTGCTACATTTATCTTACCTATCATAAAACTCAAAGCCAAAGACAGGATGAGTGTTTAATAGACGGCAATGGAATTAAAACAACAAAGTTCAAAAGTCGATTCAAATGTGATACATGGTAATTCCAGTTGGAACTGGGAATTGAAGGTTATTAAATATAGTTAAAAAAACACAGTGAAGAGGCAATGACGAGAATCGAACCGACAATGGTTTGATTGAGAGACATTTTGTATGTAATTGATTCGACAAGCTAATGTTCTCAGAGACATTATGTTACATCATTGATAATGCATTATGTCTGAATATTCAATTTTGATAAATCAATGTATTTGTAGATTGCTTTCACGTTAATTGCATAAACAGTTTTCATAATTAAAAGAATACTGAAGAAATTCTGTTTCCAAATAAATAAACAAATAAACAATAATTGCTAAAATAACATGACAATCAAATATAAATGCATATTCTTAATGTTATTTTGTCTTTTCTTATTTTTCAGGTAAGTCGGTTTAAAGAAAATTTGAAGAGAAAATCTATTACATCATTACTGCATTTTAGGTAAACAATTTCAAAAAGTATAACAAAAAAAAAATAATAAAAAAATAAAATGAAAAACAAATTAATAAAAATTAAAGAAAAAAAGAAAAGAAATGAAATAACAAAATAGACGAAATAATTCAAAATATATTGTTGTGTACGAATGTACATATGAATAAATGTGTGTATTGATGTACGTATACATGCGTATATATATATGCATATGTAAGCATATATACATACACATACACGCACACACACACACACACATATATATATATACATATATATATATATATGTATATGTATGTATATCTATAGATATGTATGTGGATGTCTATATCTATCAATCTCTCTCTATATATATACATATATATATACACACATATATATATATATATATATATATATATATATATATATATATATATACATATATATATATATATATATATATATATATATATATATATATATATATATATATATATATATATATGTATGTGTGTATGTATGTATGTATATACAGATATAACATATGTAATTGCGTGTGTTTGTATATGCATATTTGTATATGTAGATATATATCTCGTGAATTCCATTTTCCCTTTCTCTCTTTCGTTATATATATATATATCTGTGCGTGTGTGTGTGTTGTTGTTTATTGATTTCTTTTTGACTTGGCACACAAAGGCACTGTATTTTAACGGAAGCAGACAGGAGTAGGTTGTGGTAATATTTAGTCAATTAATTCCAATTCGGAGTTGAAACCACACAGTGGTTACGACCTTTGAATTCTAAATCCTGCATATCTCATTTCATTATCGCCATTATTCCGAGTAGTGGATGGCACAATCGATTGAGGTGGTGGAGTAAATGTGTTTCGGGTATTTAAATACTTCCATTGTCGTTTTAAGTTCAAATCCCGCCGAGTTTGCTTGATAATTATTATTATTACCTCGACCTTAGCGAAGGCGGAGGTATTCTTTTCAGTCGTGTTTGTTTGTTTGTCCCTGGACAAGATATCTCAAGAACCGCTGGACAGATTCGGATGAAACGTTCAGGGATATTTGGCCTTGTGACTGGCACGAAACGATTAGATTTTGGGATCGATCCGGTACCGGACAAGGATTCAGGATTATTTAACTTGTTTTTTTTTTACTCAAGTTTTGGAAGCGGTCGGGTTCATTTTTAGTATTCTCGTTTGTGAGGGTAGTATTTTATTTCAGATATTCTCATTTTAAAAATCATCTCTGACTAATTGTTGAGAGGACGAGGTTTGCGTGCTCTTGTTATTATTGTTATTATTGTTATTATTATTATTATTATTATTATTATTATTATTATTATTATGAAATTCAAAGCGGTGAGCTAGCGAAATTGTTACAACGCTGCACTAAATGCTTAGCAGTATTTCGTCCAAATGCCGTCACGATCGGCTTTGCTTTTCATCTTCCCGGGGTCGATAAAATAAGTAACAGTAGAGCACTGTGCTCGGTATAACCGACCCAAAACAGCCCCCCCTCCCCCCAAATTGCTGGCCTTGTGCCAAAATTTGAAATCAATATTTCTTATGTTACTTAAGGCAGCGAGCTGACAGAATCGTTAGCATGCCGGACAAAATGCTTAACAGTATTTCGTCTGTCTTTATGTTCTGAGTTCAGACTCCACCGATATCTACTTAGTCTTTCATCCTTTCGAAGTTGATAAAATTAGTACAAGTCGAGCGCTGGGGTTGATATCATCGACTTGCCCCTCCCTCAAAATTCAGGCTTTGTGCCTATCGTAGAAAGGATAATTAAATTCAGCCTTCCTTTCGCAATAAAATAACAACTTCAAACATCAAGTAAACTATCACAGAATTAGGATCGAGATTTTATCAACTTTAATGATCATTGCAGCTTAATTGGTATTAGTTTTGTCGACTACTGAGGAATAAAAGCAAATATACTCACAGTCGGGTAAGCGGGATAAATAGCCGTACAACTGTTATATATATATATATATATATATACGAGAACACTATTTAATCATGTAATCAGTCCATTGATGAAGCTACAGTCAAATACATACGACTGCAACGTGACAGTGTTGTTAAGATTGTTAAGGCGTTTCGCAAAGTAACTTTGAGTTATTCCTTCCAGCTCCCTGAGCTTCGAATTCAACTTAAGCTGAAATGAAGCTTACCTCTTTCTAAGTCCATAGATAAAGTACCAGTTCTTCTTCTTCTTCTTCTTCTTCTTCTTCTTCTTCTTCTTCTTCTTCTTCTTCTTCTTCTTCTTCTTCTTCTTCTTCTTCTTCTTCTTCTTCTTCTTCTTCTTCTTCTTCGTTCTCTCTCACTCGTTTTCACACACACACACACACTCTTTCTCTCCCTCCATCTCTCTCTCCCTCCCTCCCCCTTCCTCCCCCCTCTCTATCTCCCTCTTTCTCTCCCTCCCTCTCTCTCTCCCTCTCTCTCCCTCTCTCTCTCTCTCTCTCACACACACACACTCACTCACTCACTCGTTCGCCCGCTCTATGAAAGAAATCGGCTGTTACCAAACCTGGAGAAAAAAAGAACTGTACTAAGAATTAAACCACTTAATGCATAACTAATGCATGGTGTCGCTAAATCCAAAAGGGTCTATAGCCACTTCAAAATTTCTAGCCATCTTCCCCTATTAAGTATGAGCATTTATCTCATTATATTATTCCATGTATTTATTTCATTATATTATACCTATAGTACTTGGGTAGTCAATGCAGTTAACTAATACTTCTCATTGCGAATCTCTTTAGATAAATTCAAATCAACCTTATGGCACCTGAATTTAATTGAAAACAACTATTGTTTTTCAGTCATTAAATAACCTTGATCGAATAGACGTAAGATCAGAGACATTTCGGCCTTAAGCATCTTGTATATTAAGACCACATCGTCTAGTTTGATTAAATTCAAAACGGTAGACATATAAATTTGCGGGAATTTTGCTCAGTTTCTAGCAGATCAATTGAGTGCACACAGATCTCAGCGCTGAATTGTTGTACACAGCAGTATAGTTTGCAAGCATATCGGTGTTATTAAGAATCAGAGTTCGATTCCACTGCTTAGCACCATAGCCAGGCGATTTCTACTCTTATCTCAAATCCACAGAAGTCATATAATCGATATTGCACAGAAGTTATGCACAAGCTACTGCTGAGTTGTTCATAACTGAGTCACTCAGTTTAATCGCTGCCACATTTAATAGCATTGTCATTAGCACAGTTAATTCTGTTACAAACTTTTATACCATGCCTCTAGTTTCTTTGTACTCTTATACTAGTCTCGTTGACCATCCAGTTATTGGATGTTGCAATTCAATTTGTTGACTAACACAAGTACTAAAACGAAAGTTTTGGATACTTTGCAGATTTTAGTTATATCACTCGAAGTTTTACTTACAAACACCATTACTGATATAGGTCAATAAGACAGATTAGCTCTGGATTTCGGAAATTCCATGTAGATACATTCAAAGTGTTGTGATGTATTGTTGGAAGTAGCAGAAACCTTGTGTGTGTGTGTTTGTGTGTGTGTGTGTGTATGCGTTTGTTTGTTTGTGTGTGTGTGTGTGTGTGTGCGCGCGTTCCACCGTATCTGTGTCTTAACTTTATATCTTTACAATGACCAAAACATACCTTTCTGTCTGAACAATGCTTAACATCCCAAGTTAATATACTCTAAAATGTTGCAGGTAGTAGAGGCACAATATTTTGCATCAAGTGCCAATAGTATCTCAAAGATATACAAGTAAAGAGAATTATATTAGAAAACATACAAATTTATCTCAATGTGACTTAATTTCATCAGCGCAGATATCTAGCGTAAATGATGTCCTGTTTTGTACATATTAGCAAACTAGGAAACTTTTCCCAGTTGCTTGATTGTCTTGGAAATGCAATTAAATTTCGTCCAATCGTCCTAATAAAAGTTACATTAAATAATGTTTTCGTAGATGTAAAAAAACATAGAAATGTCACAGCTGGGATGCTTCTGATGAAAAAGTCTGCTCAAACATGGCTGACCTGCGATTAATCATGAAAAACAATATTTTCTGATCTAGGCACGTGACTAAGGATTTAGGCGAGGTTGAAATCGATTAAATCGAGCTTAGTGTTTAACTAGCATTTAATGTTGGTGGATTTGAATTGAAAGTGCTGGGTGAAATACCGGCACGCATATTTATTCAGTGCTTACCGACTCGGCCGTTAAAATGCCATTACAGCAATGACCTTTGTTGTTGTGTTGTTTCTAACATAGGCACAATGCTTATAGAAATTGATTAATAGTTTACATCAAACTTAGTACTTAATTGATAATTTCAATCTGCAGCTTCTCCAAGATTTTTTAGCTATGGATCCATTTGACTGCTATTTAACTCAGATGGACCGCCGTAGCCACTTCATGTTTAAAATATCCAGTAAAAGTTTCTAATTAGAATATATTGGGAATGTATTAAATTTATTAGGAATATATATTAATATATATATATATAATATATATTCCTAAATTTATTAGGAATATATATTTGAAAAATGTTCAAATATTCTGTGTATTGTAGAAGTTTATCTACTTTATTGCAGATAAATTTTGACAACAGAATCTTATATGGACCTGTCGATAAGGGAAATATGAAAGTTAAAAAAGAGATCACAGTAGAATTTGAATTCAAACGAACAGAGGCAAAATAAAAAACTGCAAGGCATTTTCTTCGATGCTCTAATGATTCTGTCAACTCTGCTTATAATTTAAGCTGCAGAGCAGCAGTTATAATTACATCGACCCAAGTGCCTTATTGAGACTATATTTTCTCGAATCTGTGGAAACGTAAAGCAAAGTTCACATCGGTGGAAAGTAAACTCGGTTGTCAAATAGTCGGAACAAATAATGCAAGACAATTTCGTTCCGGTTCTTTACATTCTGACTATTCTGTCACCCTCAAATAATAATACTAATATGTTAGTCATAAAGTTTGATATTACTTGTTAATTTGAAGACGGTGACTTGGCAGAAGCGTTTTTGATTTGGACGAAATACACATCGGAATTTCTTCCTTCTCTTTACGCAGAGTTGAAATAACATCGACTTTGGTTTTTATCCTTCGAGGATCGATAAAATAAGTACTAGTTTGGTACTTGGCTTGATGTAATTGACTGAACGACTACCCTAAAATTGTTTCCTTTGTGCTAAAATTAGGCATAAATTTTTATTTGACTTGGCGAATAACGGAAATGTAACTTTTTGCTTCCGGTAACACAAATCAACGACACAGTTGCGTTTCTATAGACGCTTAATGCAATTTCTTTACGTTGCTAATGTCACTGGAAAAGGCATGAACTTCACGTTAACACTTTGCCATAAAATTCGAGAAACTCTTCTCTCTCTTTGTGTCTTATCAAAAGAGATCAATATTATCGTGTGTGTGTGTGTGTGTGTTTATGCGTGCGTGTTTGAGGTTGTGTGTTATCTGTGTTTCTTCTTTTCCAAATATTAAATCAATTTCAAATATAATATCAATAATCTTATTCACAGTGAGCCATTTTGTAATATATTTAAATATTTGTGAAGACAAGTGTGAGGTATGGGTGGGGCAATGTGATATAAAGTTTATTTCCTGCTACTGTTCAAATAGTTGTATCAGAAAATTCTAGATGGAGTTCTCTTATCACAGAGAATTATATTGACTGGAAACATCGACAGACTAAAGAAATTTCTAAGAAATTACATTCCAGTGGGATAAAATCAATTACAGCATTATTGACTAGGTAGCAACTTGCATCCTTGGTTACAGGGGAAATAACACAGAGATAACTGATTTTTTTCTCTGTGTATGGTTGTATGTATGCATGTGTGCGTTTGTATATTTCTTTAGTATTTATATATATATATTTAGTATTTAGTTATATATTTGTTAATACCAACAGAAGTGACAGTTCATTATAACGAAAGTAAGAATATACAAGTTATGTCTAATAAAATCACATACAAAATGAAAACCCAGCAACTTGAAAAATAATCGTTGCAAAAACGTAGCACTATATATCTAAGATACGTATTTTCAAGATCTTCTCATAATTTTTTTATTTACTCCCCGTAGATATGTTACCTTAGTTACAACTGGAATTTTACGCCCTTGAGCAGAACGATAAGCTATGGAAGATTACAAGCAAACAAACAAGTAGACAATTTCGCGAGTCCAGATTCATATAATGACATTTAGTTTCTTTTTTTTAATCTTTTATCTACAACAAGCGCAGACGTGACTGTGTGGAAAGAAGCTTGTTTCCCAACCACATGGTTCTGGTTTCAGGCCCACTGCGTGACACTTTAAGCATGGGTTTCTGCTATAGCCTAGAGCTAACCAAATCCCTGTGAGTGGATTTGATAGCCGGAATCTGAAAGAAGACCGTTGTGTGTATGCGTGTGTGTGCGTGTGTGCGTGTGTGCGTGTGTGCGTGTGTGTGTGTGTGTGTGTGTGTGTGTGTGTGTGTGTGTGTGTGTGTGTGTATGTGTGCTTGTCCCTTCCACCACCTGACAACCGATGTTGATGTGTTTGCGTCCCCGTAACTTAGCGATTCGGCAGAAGAGATCAAAGTATCAAGCTTTGTAAAACATAATTACTGGGGACGGTTCATTCGACTAAAAATTTCTTCAAGGGTGTGCCCCAGCATGTCCGCAGTGTAATGACTGAAACAAGTAAAAGATAAAAGTTAAAGGCAGCACAAAAACCCCTTTGCTGCAGCACAGTCTTCACATACCCCTGTTTATTATAATTGATGCGTTGGATCGGCCCACAGACATATAACCCCTAAAAACGTGTGTAAGTAAATAAAGATAGCTGCAAGGAAATTGCTGGATTACTTTGCAAGAATAATGCTTTTTAAACACTGATTTGGTTAAGTGCTTCATTTTACTAAGCCAAATAATTTATAGATTTATTCCGATATGGTTCAATATATTAAAATGAATTACTTGCTCTATCGCCTTGCGTATCTTTACTCCTTTCAAATGAATTTCAAAGAAAACGGCTTAACTCTTTCATAGTTATGTTTTATAGAATTATTATTTGCATAAACAAGAATTTTTATGATATTAAAGTAGTAGATATGATGTTGTATCAGTAGCGATAATGTCGTAAGTCAAACATTAGTATCGTTGTATAACATATAACATATTAATTATTTATTAATCTTTTAAAAATACTTCGTACCAAAATGTATTTGCAGCCAACTGCTGAACCGTCATAAGGTCGCTCGGCATGCTAGAAATAGCTGCCAAATTTCGTCAGGGTAGGACACGTTGTATATAATAATTTATATGAGCTGGTGAGGAAGCCTTTTATGTAGCCGCACGACCAGCTAGGAATAGCTGCCAAAGTCTATGAAATTTACATATTTCTTTTTCCAACACGAAAGACACGTTGGGTAAGGTCTCAGATATACGAAAGTTTGTATAAAAACGGAATATTCAAGCCTGGAACGCCGCTGCTCTAAGCTCAACTGAATGAAAGCTAAATTGAGGTGGTCAACAACAACAAAAACAACAACAAAATAAAATAACAGTAACAACAATATTAACAACTAAAATAACAACAGAAGCAACAAAAAAGAGCAGCAACACCACCAACAACAACAACAATGACAACGACAGCAGCAGCAGCAACAACAATAATGCCACACCGATAGCTGTAGTAACAACAACAACAACAACAACGGTAGCAAATACAATCGCAGCAACAACAATAGCAACAAACATCAATAATAACAGAGTAACAACATCGCCGACATCGGCAAATACTACACAATAAACAACGTTTGCAACAACAACAACAACATCAACACCAACAACCACAACATCTACATCATATCAGATTTTCTTATTACCAATTATGGATAGAATGTCACAACAAAAATATCACATTTCGATTGATCTGATTCGGTGATTTCACCCCCGCCTTTCACCATTTCCCCTGATTTATTCCTTTCTAACAACTTTTAAATTAAATTGCTTCCTGTAATAAACCAGTTACTTCCATCAGTCAGTGATTCTTTTCATCTTAGGTTAAACACCATACGAATTTCTAGTTAGAAAAGAGTCACTATATATTACTGGTATTTATTTTATAAACATCAGGTGCAGGTGTGTGATAAGAAGCTTGCTTCCAAACCACATGGTTCCAGGTTCAGTCCCACTGCGTCGCACCTTGAATAGGTGTCTTCTTTTATAGCCTCAGGCCGACCAAAGCCCTGTGAGTGGATTTAGTTGACGGAAACTAAAAGAAGCCCGTCATATAAATGTGTATATGTGTTTGTGTCTCCATGTCTGTGTTTGTCACCCACCACACCTAATACTGCTTGAAAACCGGCGTTGGTCTGTTTACGTCCCCGTAATATAGTAATTCGGCAAAAGGGACTAATAAAATAAATACCAAGTTTTAAAAAGATAAGTACTGGAGTCATTCATTCGACATTTGGCTAAAATTTCTTGAAGGCGATGTTTCAGCATGGCCGCAGTCTAATGAGTGGAACAAGTAAAAGATAAAAGATAAAAGATAAAAGACTAAATGACCAGAACGTCAGACATCGTATGGAGAGATGAAAGTATATATCACAGTGTATCCAACCGTGCATTCTATTGTTTTGTCTGTTTCGGCAGCTTGACTTCAATTAGAAATGATTCATAATACTGGCAAGAATTGCACATTTGTCGGGAGAGTATTTAGGCAGTCACATTGGCTCTAATATATGACTGGTATTCTATTTCTACTGATATAGGGAGCATGAAAAGCAATGTTTTCTTCATCGCTGAACAAATACCACAAAGCATTTTGGAAGACACGCTACTGTTTCTCTGAATTGAAGTCCCTTCTTTCAATTACTATTGAAATTCAAATTTTGGCACAAAGCCAGCAAGTGTGAGAGAGGAAATAAATCACTTACATTGACTCCAGTGCTCAACTGGTACTTATTTTATCAACCGCGAAAGGATCATCTCGGTGGAATTTGAACTCAGAACGTGAAAACGGATGAAATGTTGTTGAGCATTTTGCCTGGCGTGCTTACGATTTTGCCAGCTCGCGGCCTTGCAGCTTTCAATTAATATAAGTTGCAGAAAAAAAAATGAAAGAAAAAGAAATACAATAGTAGTAGTTGATGTAATCGTGTCCAGCCTAGTTCTTCATCTATGCTCTACTTTATCGATTCTGGAAGGATAAAAGATAGAGTTGACCTCGTCGATATTTGAACTCAAAACGTAAAAAGTTGAAACAAATACCTCAACATACTTTAAACAACGGTTGAACGCTTCTGCTAATTTACTTACCTAAATAGTTTCTAACATAGGCACAACGCTACAAATTTTGGTGGAGAACGGCTTAGCTGATTGCATCAACAGTAGTTGCTGACCAGAACTTTATTTTATCGACCCCGTGAGAATTAACGGCAAAGTTGATATTGAGGATATTTAAACTCAGAAAATAAAAAAGTGGAAAAAATAACATAAGTCGTCTTTTCCAACGCTGTATCGATTCCACCAGTTCGCCGCGTTGAAGTTGGAGGTATTTAATAATCTTTTCTACTATAGGCACAAGGCCTTAAATTTTGAGGGAAGGGGCTAGTCGATTACATCGAATCCAGTGCGGAACTGGTACTTATTTCATCAATTCCGAAGGGTGAGCGGCAAATTTCGGCGGATTCAGAACGTAAAGAGGGACGAAATGCTGCAAAGCATTTTGCCCGTGATGGTAACGGTCCCGCCTGCTCGTCGCCTTCTTTGTCATTTACTTACTTTAGTCATTAGACACCAGCTATGCTGGGGCACGACCTTGAGTGATATTTTGGGGAGAGCATTAATCGATAGCATGACTGAGGTTTCATTCCATTGAACTTACAAGCATAAAAGGCAGATATGATCTAGATGGAATTTGAACTCAGAATACAATGAATCGGAACAAACATTGCCAACCCATTTTATTAGATGCGCTAATGTTTCTGCCACCCCACCACACTCTTATGATGAGTTACACCTTTCATCCTTTTGGGGTCCATAAAATAAGCAGCAGGTTACCGCTAGAATAGATGTACCCGACTTTCCATTTCCCCAACATTGCTGGCCTTGTGCCAAAATCTGAAACCAATATAAATAAATAGCTTCTGTCAAATTGCTGAAGACTTGTTTATGGGGCCGCATTTGTAACAACGTTGTTAATTACATCCACTCTGTCTTACTCATCTTTCATTTAAATTAATTTTGGTTGCGTTCGACACCCATCACCGCCCATAAATAGCAAAGTCACATTGCGAAAGAGAAGTGTGGAATATTTCAGCAAACATTTATTCTGACTACTCCTGCATTATACAAATTAATTCTTAATCTATCAGTAATTAAATTATCTTCAAAATTAGAACCCTATTTAAATTGATAATCGATTTTTACGTTACGTTCAATCAATTGATATATTCCCAGTATATGATTTGTTAACACTTGCTAAATTGAAACATACATAACTGTCGGTTACACGACATGATTTCATCATAAACTCGGTGAAGTGTGTTGAAGTTAGTAATACGGCCATTACCAGTGCTATGATACACACATAGAGACATATAAACATGCACACACACACAAACACATACACACAAATTTGTAGATGTTAATATATACAGACAAATATGTGTATGTGTGCATATATTAATATATATGTGTATATATATATATATATATATATATATATATATATATATATATATATATATATATATATATATATTATATATATATATATATATATATATATATATATATATAAATATATAAATATTTGTGCGTATATATATATATATATGTGTGTGTGTATATATATAAATGTATATACAGAAAAACTTATATATTTATATATATACATATATATACACACACGTATATACACACACATATATACACGCAAATATATTTATATATATATATATATATATATATATATATATATGTATATATATAAATACATATAGATAGATAGATAGATAGATAGATAGATAGATAGATAGATAGATAGATAGGTACACGCACATATATATGCATATATATATATGTACATATATATTAGCATATACATGCCGTCCCTATACATACTCCATTAGGTGTGATCGAAGTTACATACAATATGTATTTCGCATCATTTCTTAAAATATAGCAACAGGAAAGAAAGAAAGAAAGAAAGATAACTAGAAAGGGAGACAGAAAGAAAGAAAACGGAAGAACGAAAGAAACGTATTTCAATGACGACGAACAAAATTAATGATTTGTTAAGGTCGGTGTAGACAGAAAGAATTAACTCAATATGTGGCGATAAAAAGAGAAATATCTGTTTCTCTTCTTTACGTAATACCTAACTCCATGAGTAGTAGGAGTGAAGGGAAATAACTCACCGCATTAGATGAAGTTTATGCAAAGTATTGTATCAACTAACATCGATAAATTTCAAGTTGAATGTCTTCGATGATTTTGTCATGTGTTCATCTTGGTGCCATAGTAACATGCACACACGCGCGAGCACAGGTCGTCATGTCTGAGCACATATGTTTATATATGCCTCGCGAAGTGAAGTAATTGATCGCGAACATTTGGTGCAGCTCCCTCAGAAGGGATAAATATTTTGTGTGTGTGTGTCTGTGTGTGAATACATACGTATAAATATATATATACATCATATATACTTTATTTAAAAGCAGAAGAAATATAACAAAAGATTGTTACTCGGAGTTTCACGTTCCCGTTCATCGGCCAGTTTTGTTAGAAATGGGAATGGAATGACAATGCAAATGTATATGTATATATAAATATACATATATGTATATATACATATGTATGTGTACGTATATATATGTATATATATATATATATATATATATATATATATATATATATATATATATATATATATATATATATATATATATATATATATATATAAATACATACATATATATATATGTATATATATATATATATATATATATATATATATATATATATATATATATATATATATATATATATATATATATATATATATATATATATATATATATATATATATTGATATATATATATATATATATATATATATATATATATATATATCAACACACACGTGCATGTGCGCGCACACATACACACACACTCGCGCGCGCAAGCACATATCCGTACATAAATGATAGCAATTTGGCTGCTTTAGAATCTCCGATAATTTTCCTCAGAGTGTTCGTTCTGGCAATCTACAGCTTAAGTTCAAATTCCTCGGAGTTTTAATCGAACTTCTGGCCTCTCAGATATTATGTTTCCCTACCAACTCAGTACCGGTGTATATTATTCATCGATTCCTTCTCTCTAACCGTTCCTCTTCGCCGCTCGCTCTTCTTTTGCGGTATTCGTCTACGACTGCACCTCAGAGCTAAAATTGAATTTGAAGAATGGAAGAGGATGTAAACCAATGTTATAGCGATAACAGGTTTACTTTTTTTCATTAATCCACTTGAATCCATAATGAAGTTTTCTAATATTTAATATGATTTCAGTTCTACTCATTTAGAATGTACTGTGCTTAACACATTAATCTATCTGTCTATCTATCTATCTATCTATCTATCTATCTATCTATCTATCTATCTATCTATCTATCTATGTCTGTCTGTCTGTCTGTCTGTCTGTCTGCCTGTCGATTTATCTATCTAACTATCTTAACATACCTACATACATACGTACGTACTTATGTACATACATATATGTACAAATATATGTATGCATATATCTGTATGTAAGTAGTTATTTAAAGCTTGGCATACACATTTTTGCATGCCAATTAAAGCACTTTCAGTGCCTATGGCTACCTGACGTCATCCACAATATTAAAAAATGCCATATATAAGAGAAAAGGTTTGCGTACGCCGCTATATATATATATAATAAAGAATGGCACAATAACGCAAACATCCAGAGAGTTAGGTGATACAAGAAAGGGACAAAACATCCAGATAGACGATACAAAGAAAACACGGACAGGTCATTCGGAGTTTTCTCTCTTCAGTCGAGATCCAGATTATCCTTGCAATTTCGGCTGGTTATTCTCGATATTGCTCCAATCTGGCCAGCCCCAAGGATAAAACTAAACTAAGAGCATTAGATTCCTTGGAAGAAAGCAGCGAATGTATACAAAAACAAGGACGGAAAAAAAAAACGAACAATGTTACACAAATACAGTAGGAATAATAACAGGACATAACAACAGATGTCTCTCGACTAAGGACGAATTAAATTAAGCTGGCGTGTATGGAAATAAGGCGCAGGGCTAGCTGTGAAGTAGAAAGCTGTGGCAGTTTGGGTGTCTTCTACTATAGCCTCGAGCCGACCAAAGCCTTGTGAGTGGATTTGGTAGATGGAAACTGAAAGAAGTCTGTGTTTGCATTTGTGTGTGTATTTGTGTGTGTATTTGTGTGTGCGTGTGGTTCCTCCCACCATCGTTTGACAGCCGATGTTGATGTCTTTATTTCCCTATAACCTAGCGGTTCTGCAAAACAGATTGAGAGAATAAGTATTAGGCTTGCAAAGAATAAGTCCTCAGGTCGATTTGTTTGATTAAAAAGGTGGTGCTCCGGCATGGCCGCAGTCAAATAACTGAAACAGGTAAAAGAGGTATAAATATGATTGATGAGAAAGGCATACATATGACTGATGAGAAAGATGGAAGATGGAAGGTACGAGAATGTTTATTGATCACTGCACTTGTTTCGACCTATCGAGCATTGATTCCTCACGGGTGGGATACTGAAAAACTGGTTAGGAATATTACTCGGCGTAGATGTGTCTCTTCAGGTGATTACAAGTTGTATCTCGTTAAAATAACGTCTGTTCCGCAACTTTACTTCTCGGTATGTGCATATCGAGATAGAAATCATATGCAAAAAGAAACAAATACACAATTCAGCGAAAAAAGTATTAAATATAACCGTTAGCAGATGGATCAGAACAATTCTAGTGATCAATGAACAGCCTTGTATCTTCCATCTTCTTTCTCTTTCAATAATCAAATACCCAATGAACACTGTGAAAGTGAACGTGCTTGACTGTTAAGTTACCAGTCGTATATCATTCGATTTGTTATTTAATGCATATATATATTCTCTCACACACATTTCCATTTCCATACCTGTAATATGTGTATATCTGTGCCTTAAGTTATATATATATATATATAACTTAAGGCATGCATATTTTAATGATAACGTTAATATATGCTTTTATATTCCGGCTTTCCGAGCAATAAATTATTTCCAATTCAGGCATAACACCATCAATTTATGATGTTAGGCTATCCAACCGACTTCAGTGCTTGAAAGTTACTTTATTTCATCGATCTAAAGGTATGAAAGTAAAGTTTGCCTCGGCGGGATTTGAACTTAAAACATAAATACATTTTCCCTGTTATCTCATCTCTAGTTATAGCCATTTGTAAATTATGCCTGGCTATTGAGGACTGTCGTGAAGGTACACAACTGTGATACTATATAGATACATACACACAAACACAGACACATACACATCCACATACACTCACATATATATGTACATATATGCTTCTGTGTATATAAACAAAGAGAATAATTTTATGCAAAAGTACAAACCCAGACTTAAACTTTAGCAAAATACATACACAAATAACTATTCAATCACGAAACTCATTCTGCTACTTAACATGAGGAACCGACAGAGCTAACAACCTAAAATTTAGCCACTGAATCACATAAAAACGACCCCTGTCTACCCTCCCACCAGACAGATTAAATTGGAAGTGCCTTGATTGCAACTAAACATGTTCTCTCAACCGTGTCGGCCTTCATTTTAGGCACAAAATATACTGTCACGTGGCACTAACGCACGGACGTAACCGGGTATGTACAGAAGGTTGTAAACTTAATCACGTGTTCACTCTCTACAAACACGTGACAGAAAACATTCAAAGCATTGATTGTTTAGTACTACCACTTGACTTGTTCAGTCAACCGTGTCAACCTTAACTTACGACGCCAAACATTGCCACTTGATAATAACACAGGGACGTTGTTGTTGTTGGCACTCCGTCGCTTACGACATCGAGGGTTCCAGTTGATCCGATCTACGGAACAGCCTGCTCGTGAAATTAACGTGCAAGTGGCTGAGCACTCCACAGACACGTGTACCCTTAACGTAGTTCTCGGGGATATTCAGCGTGACACAGAGTGTGACAAGGCTGGCCCTTTGAATTACAGGTACAACAGAAACAGGAAGAAAAAGTGAGAGAAAGTTGTGGTGAAAGAGTACAGCAGGGTTCGCCACCATCCCCCGCCGGAGCCTCGTGGAGCTTTAGGTGTTTTTGCTCAATAAACACTCACAACGCCCGGTCTTGGAATCGAAACCGCGATCTTATGACCGCGAGTCCGCTGCCCTAACCACTGGACCATTGCGCCTCCACAACACAGGGACGTAGCAGGGAACCAATAAAAATTTCTAAGACCAGTCACGTGACTTTCCTCAACTAATCAAACCTTATTCGAAACATACAAATGTGAGCCATGAATTCCCTATAAGAATAGGGCAAGCTTCAAACACTAGTCAGATGCAAAACCGCTGCGATATAAGCCACGTCTTTCTACTTCAAACTTTTGAAAATCAGTGTAAACTGTGAAACCGGTTAAATCCTTGAATATAATAAAAAAGATATTTTAACTATTCTCAGTGCATTTTCAACTCCTATTTTCCCTATATTTCTACTCGTATGGAATAAAACAACTTTGTTATATATATATATATGTGTGTGTGTAGTGTGTGCATCGCACGGAGATTGCTTAATGGAAAGAGCTACCCTTCCTTTTTGAATGAAAAAAAAAATGATTTGGATTATTTAAATTTAAATTTAAATATTCTACTATTCGGCAGAGCATGTCTGCAAATAATTAACTCTTCGCTGGTTTCCTGGCTCTTTATTATCAATTAGCTAATGAGTTAATTAATCTATTAATGATTTGGTTTGCCAAAGAATTTTCGTCACAGCACAGAAACTTAACGATAAAATGTCCCTCATGCATTCACACTCTAGTAGGACGCAATAACACGTTGATCTGTTACAAATGTTCACTTGACGGTGTTTGTTGAAGATCCATTCCATTATAAAATGAAGTTGTCGTAGTGGCAATCATATTCTCGCCGCAACAGAACAAAGTGTTTTTTTTCGTTTTAGCTGCATGCTTGCCGCATTAAAGTTTACCCTTTTTTTTTATCATTTACTTCCTTCAGTCATTAGATTGCGTTCATTCTGAGGCACCGCCTGCAAGAATTATTAGTGGAATGAATCGATACCAGTATTATTTTCTTATACGCCTGGTATTTATTATTTTCTTATATACCTGGTATTTATTCATACATCCGCTTTTGCGGAACCGCTAGGTTACGGACATGTAAATACACCAATACCGATTGCCAAGCGATGATGGGCAACAAACACAGACGCAAAATCACACACACACACACACACACACACACACACACACAGCTATACGACAGGCTTCTTTCAATAGCCGTCCGTTAGATCGACTCACAAGGCTTTGATCGGCCCAAGGTTATAGGAGAAGACATTTGCCCAAGGTATCAGGCAGTGAGATTGAACCTGGAACCTTATGGTTGGGAACCAAGATTCTTCACATACAGCCACTCCAGCACCCCACCCTTTTGTTTTCAAGTTTGCTGCATTGGTAGAATAGTAAGACCATGAGTAGAACTATATAAGCTTCGGGATTGTTACTTTGTGATATATATAATAGCTCTTTGGGTTTTGAGAGTAATACGTGCGAAGACACTGGAACCAAGTTGTATCAGATTAATTTCACGGCCTTTCATTTTGAAAAGCATTAGTAGCATAGAGAGGGAAAACTTGCATGTATGGGCAACTACCTGACATCCTAAAAAAGAAACATCTTGCCTAGGTTGCACATATATGAGAGTGCATGCACAATTGTATAGCCGACATTGACCGACGGAGGTCCCTGTCCTGGCACAATTCTTAATGTAAAATTATATACTGAAACAGATA
>NC_142936.1:66727578-66750078 GCF_046866305.1 Octopus bimaculoides | reverse complement strand
CAGCACGCAATCAAAACTTGTTTTAATATTCAAATTCTTTGTTAGTTATTTTTGCTTCTACAGATCAAAATCGTGCATAGATTGGAAACGAAACACTTGGTGCAGAAATTTATAAATCTTTTCACTTCTTACACATATATATAAATATACATATTCATATACACAAATATATATATGCATATATATATATATGCATATATATATGCATATATATATGCATATTTATATGCATATACATACATATATATATATATATATATATATATATATATATATATATATATATATATATATATATATATATATATATATATATATATATACACACTAGTGCAGCTAGTGGGAAGTTAGTGGTGGTCCGTCGCGGGCGGCCCACACTCTAGCTACGCAAGTGTATATATATATGTGTGTGTCTCTGTGCGTGTCTGTCTGTGTGTGTGTGTGTGCGTGTGTGTGTGTGTGTGTGTATGTGTGTGGGAGTATATATGTATATTAAGTATATTAAACGATTTAAAGAATCATAAATTACCATCTATAATAATTATACTATTTAACATAATGATTATGATAATTAATGATATTTTTGCAAGTAATACTAAAATGATTTTAGTAATAATAATAATAATAATAATAATATTAATTGGGGGTATAAACCCAAACATAAGTGAATTACCTCTGAATAAATAATGTGCTCCATACAGTAAAATGTAAACAAAACTGTTACAATTTATTGTAATATGAATGAACATTTCATAAGCCACGATTCAGTTGTAATACCAGTAGATGTGATTATTAGACCAGAATTCAATTTGATTTAAAAAGTAACGCTACAACTTTCAACTGAATACCAATGCAGGAAGATTGTTTGTATTAGTTCACTTTGAAAACGTTATGAGATGGACGCTTGATGAAATTGCAGCGACTAGAGTGCAGAATTGCATACGTTGCAACGTGTAGTTGCTGCATTTGGAACGTATGCTGATCATTGTTGTATATGCTGTAGAAAACCTTTTTTGATAAAATGTTTTGCATGTCTAGAAATTTACACTCACCTCTTCGTTTTCAATTATATATATATATATATATATATATATATATATATATATATATATATATATATATATATATACATATACATATACACACAGGGTTGGCCAAAACTCACCTGACAATAAATCAAGACCATTTAATTCCAAGATTTATTTATGTTTAACAAATGAATGAATTTAATAAAAGCATCTAACTATGAAACAACAGGAAAATAGTTCAAATAGAAGTCCTTCTTGAGCGGTACATTTTTCTATTCGAGTCAATACAGAATTATAGATAGTATCTACGGAATTTTGATTTACTGACTTTTGGCCAACCCTGTATACATACACACGCACACACACACACACGCACACACGCGCGCGCGCGCACACACACACATACATATATATATATATATTTAAACAGAAGACGAAGACAGGTCATGTAGACAACAAACAGATGAATTAGTTTAACGCTCGGGAAGTGAAAAAGTCTTTAACGTTTCGAGTCTACGCTCTTCTACAGAAAGAAACAAGGAGTGAAAATAAAGAATGTGTAGTGGCTAACCTCTCCTGCCCATGGATTACAATGGACTCCTCTGTAGATAGATAGATAGACACACACACACACAGATATACACACATATAAGCGAACTGTGGATTAGTTAATATATGCGACAAACATATATCATATATATATATGGGGGGGGGTATCTATACATATCTACATACATATATACATACATATATATATATATATATATATATATATATATATATATATATATATATATATATATATATATATATATATATATATCAGAGAGGTTTTAGGCATTTAGACATATGACGAATATAGCAGAGCTTGTAATAGGAAGGGCTAATAATAATTGGTTCGATACATATTTAGCCGTAAGATGGAATGTTTGTTCCTGTAACATTGCCCTACCTCATAAACACAGTGCACTGGGGTAAAATAAAATTTTACCAAAAACAAAACAATACATTTAGCTCTGTGACAATGGTATTTCTATAAAACAAACTGGTGACATGATGGAATAAAAAAGATAAGCATAATTGCCAAATGGGAATGACATTATAGAAATTGTTTTGGCTTGCTAATCGGTGTTAAAGAGAGATTACCTCCGGAGAACAATAGCTATGAAGTAAAGAAATTGAGAGATAAGCATTTAGTATATGAATTAGAGTTATATTAGAGTTTCATATCTGGTATGTAATAAAAATTTCCATACAAATATGAGCATCATATGTGTGTGTGTGTGTGTGTGTGTGTGTGTGTGTGTGCTTGTTTGTTGTGTGTGTTTGTGCGTGCGTATTATATACGTGTGTGTGTGTGAGGTCGACTTTGCATTTCATCCTTTCAGGGTCGATAAATTAAGTACTAGTTGTATACTGGGGTCAATCTAATCGACTGGCCCCCTCCCCCAAATGCTTAGCGGCATTTCTTCCATTTTTGCGTTCTAAATTCTAATGCTGCCATGGTCGACTTTCCTTTTCATCTTTTCGAGGTCGATAAAATAAGTACCAGATGGACACAGGAATTGTTCTAATCCACTTAGCTGCCCTTGTGCCAAAATTTTAAACCAATACATATTTAAGGAAATGTGTGTATATATATATATATATATATATATATATATATATATATATATATATATATATATATATATATATATATATATATATATATATATATATATATATATATATATATATATATATATATATATATATATATATATATTTACATATCCAGATTCGTGCACACAGACACACAAACACATACGTGTTCATGTACGCATACTTAATGCCTATATGCATGTATAATTATCGATATATGTTGATATAAGTATACATATTTCATGCAGACATGATGTAAATCTGCGCACACGATGTACATCTGCGTCCTTAGGTATATGAAGCCAAAGTAGAGAAATTCAAAGATGTGTTTTCGGTCAGAATATCCAAATTTTCATTGATTCAACTTGACCACGAGAGCATTTTGGTGAAACGGTGATGTCAAAATATTTACGTGACCAGAATTGACCAATAGAGGTGATACTATTGTCTCTCATATAGATTTCTAGATTTTCAAACTGTTGTAACATATATATACAAACGTATATGTATATATAGATAAGTATAATCATTTGAATATATATATATTTATATATGTGTGTATGTGTGTGTGCGTTAACTACATTGGGTATATACTCTTCGTTCGCCTTCGTTATTGTTGAATAGATCGAGGTATTTGTTAATTAGAGATTGGCATATGAAACAGTTTTCTGAAAGCATAACATAATGTCGGTATTAAATATTGTCTCATACGAGAGAGTTAATTGAGCAGAAATAATTTAATGGTGTGCCCTCTAGAAAATCTTCCTATCTACAACATGTAACAGCTAACACGCCGGGCGAAATGCTTAGCAGTATTTCGTCTGTCTTACGTTTTGAGTTCAAATTCCACCGAGGTCGACTTTGCATTTCATCCTTTCAGGGTCGATAAATTAAGTACTAGTTGTATACTGGGGTCGATCTAATCGACTGGCCCCCTCCCCCCAAATTTCGGGCCTTGTGCCGAGAGTAGAAAAGAATATATGTGCCGGATCCCTGCACTCTGAGTTCATATCCTTTCGAAGTCAACTGTGCCTTTCATCCGTGCAAAGGTAGACATCGTATTATTGGTTCGATTGCGGAGTTTCTTCTCCCCTGTGTGTAAATCAATTCATGAATCTATGTCTTTGTATCTGTCTCACACGCAATTTCACTGCGCCGTGAAAGGATTCTCGAAGACAATTCACCGTGTACATTGTCTCTAATGTTTTGCAAGTGGTTAGGAGAGAAAAATCGTCTCCTAGAATAAGAAAATGAAAATATTTCACTCGATCCATTCAAGAACGGTTTGACGTGCAATAAAGCACAAACTGTAATTATAATAGAAAACTGTATACAAAAAGAGAAGCATAATAAATGGAAAATTCGATATCGGGAAATTCGAATATATAACGCTGAGGTACGAACATTTAATAGCCAAATACAATTACAGAAAGAATGACTCTCCCCAGACACAACAGAATTACAGAGACATTCTGTCTTTTTATGTTTCGTTTAGATCTAGCCTCAATGGAAAATAAATTAATGTTGAATCCTACCCAATGTAGAAGTATACGAATATATTGTGGCTGTGGAGAAGGAAATAGTTCAGTCGAACGAACTAAATCGATACGATTGATTGATACTAATATTATCGACCTCAAGAACGATTAGTGACAGAGTAGACCTTGACGGGATTCGAACTCACAACTTTGAGTAAGAAATACGGAACAAACAAATACATTGAGTTTGACAGTCTACTGTCTTTCCAATATGAAACACGACTGAAAGAATTAGAAAAAAATCGATATTAATAAAGCGTCATTTCTCACACTAACGATTATTATCATTATTTTTTCTTCTCGAGTATTATATAGAAATTGTATCGTAATTTATTTACTTTATTTCTTCATTTATTTATTCTTTTTTCACAATAGAACAGTATTCTTCACTGCGACATTGTTGTCTACAGTTTGGAGTTGAAATTGTAGAGAATGCTAGTCAGACACTCAACGATCGACTTGTCTCCTATAAAGTAGACCAGCTGTCATAGTCATTGATGAATCCCATTGAAAGGGCAGGTCAGTAGGCTGATCGATAATCAAATAGAAATAGTAGTGACTGTCTCCAAGTTATTGGCAAATCGTATATTTATTGCTAAACTAGTGTGGCTGAAAGAATCTCCATACAGGCATACGCTTATACACACAACGTAAGTACGTGATATATACTTACGTATATGAGCGCGTGTGAGTTTATATATATATATATATATATATATATATATATACGCTCACACAAATATATTTCTATATTTACACAGCCACGAATAGGCGGCGGATTTGCAGAGTGGTTTCAGAGTTTCAAGGATTGTTGACGACCACATAGCGAACAATTTTTATTCTAGGTTAGCGCTGTACTTATTTTATCGATATCTAGCTGTCGAATCACAAGACACTTTCATATAAAAAGACACATCACCAAGATTCAATGATTCCCTCACCCACCCACACCCATTTGTGTGTTTAAGTATAGGTTTTATGTGTATTGTTTGAAATGAAATTTTTCCCATGACAAGAATTCCGCGTCTATGTCCGACCATCACAAAAAGACAACGATATCAGTGTCCGTAAAACTATCCGAATTAAATAAAGCTGGTTGTGATCTTAGTGCAATGTGTGGCACATTGGGCAAGTATCAACTAGTACAGCCCCAGGTCGATCAATGCCTTGTAAGAATTTGTTTCAGGGAAAGTGTGTGCAAGCCAGTCGTACGCATGCATCTCTAAATCTGATTTCAGGGAATTTGGAACTGACCTGGAGTGTTTACAATTATTTGTCTACAGCGAGCAATTGACTCTGTGAAGATATACAATGAAGGACTTTCTTACGGGTTCGAATGTGCTCCAAACATATTTGAAATGGTTACAAGTTTGTATTTATACACATAACAACTTTAACACGAAATAACTTCGAAAATAGAAACTTGTCTCAATAACGCTACGGGTAAAATATGTTCTATATGACACATTCTACCAGGATCCGAAGTTTCAAAATGTTTAGTTAAAGAAAATTAATTAATCGAGTTGCCCATCAAAAGGAAAGGATCCCTTCTATCATTATATCTAAAAGATCAGATATAAACAATAGTCATTCTGTGTTTTATGTTAATACAGTAAATTTGTTTCCAGTAATCGTTATAGGTTAGGTTCGTTATCGATAAGTTCACAGAATCGGTCCACTCCTCAGTTGAGAAGAATTGAAAGACATAAAAAATTGAAATATATATATACACACACACACACACACACACACACACACACACACACACACATATATATATGTATATATATATATATAGGCATGTATTTATATATGTATATATATGTAAATGTATTTGTATATATAAATATATATATATGCATGTGTATATATATATATATATATATATATATATATATATATATATATATATATATATATATATATATTTATATGCATGTATATGTATATGTACACAAGGATTGGACAAAATAATGGAAACACCTAGCATCATAACATCATAATTTTGAAAACTCTATAAAACCATCAAAAGTTTGTTTATTTTTATGTTTTTTGGTTTATTATTAGTGTTGCTTAATATGTCTTGCTAAAATTGCTGTTTCTTTTCAGATATCATCAGAAAAAGGTAATTAAAATAACAGATCTATCGGACTTTCAAAGAGGTCAAATTGTTGGTGCTCCTATGGTAGGCGCTAGCGTAACGGAAACAGCCGAAATATTTGGTCTATCAAGAAGTTCCTTCTCGAAAGTAATGATAGTCTTTGAGAAAGAGGGAAAAAACCTCCTCGTTGAAACAAAACTCCGGAAGAAAACCAAAACATTCAGATAGGGACCGTCGGACTCTTACGCAAATTGTTACAAAGTATCACAAAAGTACAGCTCCCAAAATTACTGCAGAGCTTAATGACCACCTCGAGAACCCAGTATTCACAAATACTATTCGCCGGGAGCTGCACAAAGCCAGATTTCACGGGAGGACTGCAATCAGAAAACCACTACTTTCAAAAACAAACGTTGCAAAGCGTATAGAGTGAAGTAAAACCTACAGAATTGGTCCCTAGAGCTGTGGAAGAATGTTATTTTCTCGGACGTGTCATCCTTTCCCTTATCTCCGACCATCGGCCGAGTATACGTGTAGAGACAGCCAAAGAAAGCATTTGACCCAGACTGTCTTCTTTTAACTGTTAAACATGAAGGAGGAACTGTGGTGATCCAGGAGGGGGGGTCTATATCTTGGAAATCCACCGACCTAATGGTTTCCCTTCATGGCTGAATTAATAATCAAGACTATTTAAGCATTTTATCTGGTCAATTTCATCCTATGCTTGCAGAACTGTTTCCGGTGCGAAACGCATTCTTTCAGGGCGATAATGCACCAATTCACACAGCTAAAGTTGCTACTGAATGGAACGAGGAACATTCTAGTGAAGTTGACCATTTTATCTGGCCACCACAGTCCCCCAGATCTCAATATTATTGAACATTTATGGTGCATTTTAGAAAAACAAGTAAGGAGTCAATATCCTCGACCATCATCACTACAACATCTGGAGACTGTTTTAGCTGAAGAATGGACAAAACTTCCTTTGGAACAATTCAAACTTTGTACGAGTCCATACCTCGTAGAATTCAAGTTGTACTTACTGTCAAGGGCGGTACTACCCCATATTAAAACTAATTTGTTGAAATTTTAAGGTGTTTCCATTATTTTTTGCCCAACCCCTGTATCTACATATATAAACACTCACGTGTGTGTGCATGTGTGTGGTTGTGTGTGTTCGTTTGTATCTACATATATAAACACACACTTGTGTGTGTATGTGTGTGGTTGTGTGTGTTCGTTTGAGACTTCGTTAAGTCTTTACCTTCGCAGACTTCAAGCCGACTACTAACAACATAATAGAGCCAAAGTTATTGCTGGTATTTGTAAATATTTGAATGAGTTAAGTATGTCCATATATTTATATGCATATATGAATAAATTTTCACTCAAGTACGCGTTGGCATGTCACTTTAGTAAACAGGTATACATATGATTCATTATACTTTATGAACTTGTGTGAATACAATATGCACATGCAATTGTGTGCCTTCTTTTATTGTAGAAAACAAAGATGGAGGTTGCCTGGAATGTTTCCAAATTTTCACTGTTATAATAATCAATAGTATTTGGTGCATGCATGTTATTCTACTTTGTTCTTTCTGGTATAACCCCAGTATTTTATGCTAATCTGTTGCTGCCTGCCTCAATGCACTTATTCGAATAGGTACAAATGAAAATCCATATTCTGGATACAAGGACAGTACGTTTCTCATTCGTTCATGTATGCATGTATTTGTATATATATGCTTGTAATTATACACGTAATGTTTGTGTGTCCGCATAACATGTGGGTATGTACGTTAGTATGTATTTTTGCCAGGTATATTTGTGTATGTTTGCACACACACACATATACATATATATATGCATGCATGCATGCATGTATGTATGTATGTATGTATGTATGTTTGTTTCTATATAATGTATACATGCATAAATACACGGAAGAGATAGTGCGAAGTTTCCGGCCAGGAGTTTCTCTCAAAAGACATTCGATAAACTAAACAAATAGTAGAAGACATTTGCTTAATCTGGTATCGAACTCAAAACAGTAAGATACAAAGCAATCATCTTAATCACACGGATAAACCAGTGTGAAGACTTTTCAATGCGTTTTCTTTTAAGGCGGGTTTTACCCACTCATACACACCACATCACACATAAACACATATCTGTCTGTGTTTGTGTCTTGATATATACATATATATATGCGTGCGTGCGTGCGTGTGTGTGTGTGTGCGTATGAATTTGTGTGTGTATGTGTGTGTATGTGCAATTATATACTTTATTCATGCAGTTAGAAAAATGCGTGCATATATCATATATATTTCTATACGTCTGTGTTCTCACCTACAATATCCAATATACGCTGCATGTATCCTAATGTTTTAATATTTTTGTTCTTGTCTTCAACATGGATTAGTGTTTTAATACTTCCCGAAACATAAATTGATTGTTTTTCATTTTGAATTTGATTTGTTTTGCATTTACGTTGTCGTCAGGAAAATCTTATTTTTAAAATATTAAGGTTTTTGTTTCTGTATTTTGTTTTCAATTCATTTTACGCATTGAAATAAATAGCTTCTTAACATATAAAACATAAGAAGACAAAAGTGGGTCCTGACAGTTACAGCAAATCTTTTAAAAGCTAATATGTCTTACTTCTTTTTAAACACTTCCTTATTCTTGCAACAACCCTGGTTTCAAAGTAATCATGTCTTTGCATAAAAGTGAGATAATTGTATCATTCCTTGTACATCAGCCAAGTCGATTGTTGATCGTAAAGAAATTGTAGAGCTTCATTCTTCCTAAGAGGAAGGCAATCCAAATGATGCTATCTGCTCGACATAAGGATATTACTATACTTAAAAGGTTAAGTAGTTCTATATGACAGAAGAGACATGACGATTTCAATAGGTTTAATGAATATTAAATTATATATATATATATATATATATATATATATATATATATATATATATATATATATATATATATATATATATATATATATATATATATATATATATATATATATATATATATATATATATATATATATATATATATATATATATATATATGCGTGTGTGTGTGTATGTATGTATGTATTTTTTATTTTCCGGTTTGTTTATCTTACGTGAAGGTGAATCCCTTAGCAAATAGTATGAATATATTCCTATTAGCGCATATAATAGCGCTAATAGCAAGTGGCAAGTTTAAGCTATTTTTTTATTAATTACTATATTTAACTGTAGTGAAGATGACTGTCAGAATCTTTTGAATAACTGACAAAATGTTTACTGTTATCTAGTTGTTCCGTGTTCGAATCCAACCGTGAGTGGCTTTGATTTTCGTTTTTAAAGGGTCGAAAAAACGGCGAGCTGGAAGAATCATTCGCACGCTGAACAAAACGTTTAGCGGTACTTCGCCCATCGCTACACTGAGTTCAAATTCAGCCGATGTTGACTTTGCCTTTCAATATTTCGGGATCGATAAACTAAGTACCAGTGAAACACTGGGGTCAATATAACTAACTTGTCCCTTACCACAAAAATTGCAGTCCTTGTTCCTTTAATAGAAAAAATAAATACCAATGACTATAGATTTTTCTATTGTTGTAAATATAATTTAGTCATTCACTATATTTGTAGTAGTACAAACATATAAAATAAAGGCTTTGTGCAGAATGAATTGTGACAGGACGATTCGAAAGAGAGCTAGCCAGAGGTGGTGGCTATGTTGATGCAATCTGTTGCTGGTAAAGTCTCCAGTTGTAAATACTTCTAGAGAAAAAAGGCACACGAGTATTTAATATTGGTTCTTCAAAATTTCTTCAGAGTATTGTTAATTACTTCCTTATTTGTTCCCTCAGCAGGAATTTTTATCTAAATCCAAATAACAACAAACAAAACTCTTTAACGTATTATATATGCCGAAAAGGTTCACATCATAATGGTAGATGTGGCTGTGTAGTAAGAAGCTTGCTGCCCAACCACATGGTTCCGGGTTCAGTTTCACTGCGTGGCACATTGGGCAAGTATTTTCTGTAATAGCTGCGGGCCGAGCAAAGCCTTATGAATGGATTTGAGACATAAACTGAAGGAAACCCCTTGTGTGTGTATAAATATATATATATATATATACATATATACAATCGCCATGATTGACCGCTAAATCCACAAGTTTTTTTTTTATTCTCTCTCTGTTTATTTTCTCGTGTTCCTTTCTGATGAAGAGCGTAGGCTCGAAACGTAAAAGACTTTCTCACCTTCCCGAGCGTCAAACAATACACCTGCTTGTTGTTCATACACCTGTCTTCGTCTTTTGTTTTCTGTGTGTGTGTGTGTGTGTGTGTGTGTATGTGTGTGTGTGTGTGTGTTTGTGTGTGTGTGTGTGTGAGTGTGTGTTTGCTCCTCCTACCACCTCTTGACAACCGGTGTTCGTGTATTTACATCCCTGTAACTTAGCGGTTCGGCTAAAGAGACGATATAATATGTACTAGGCCTAAAAAAATAAGCTCTTATATCACTAAAACTTTTCAAGGTGTTGTTCTAGCATGGTTGCAGTTAGATGATTGAAACAAGTAATGGGGTCGCAGAATATTTTGTATTTAATTAGACTAATGCCAGCGTTTGTTCACATAGAAACAAGTCTTTATATATTAATGGTGGTATTTTGCTTTAGAGAATATTTACATTACCAAATAAGTGACAAGTAACATTATTTAAGTGTTTTATTGTCTGCTACAGATGAAAGTAAGTCATATTATTAATTCATTTTATCACTGCAAAATATATTTCGGCCACATTAAAATGAAAACTCCTATTATTTAATCTACATAGTAGACTTCCTTATTGCTACGGATTGGTAAAATGAAACAGAGCTGAAATCTAAATGGTTCTATTCTTAAAATGTGTTTGATGTACTGAAGACCATTTCATTCACTACTGAAAAACAACCTTATATGATAATAACAAATAAATGCTGTAATATTACAACAGATTTCTAATGTTCATAAATAGCAGGGATTATTTATATTCATTGGGTCAGCCCATAAATGATACGGAATCTTTTATACTTTTATTTTTCAAAATTAAGATAAACAAAGTTCTTTTCTAACCTAATATATGGTCTCCGTCATTTTCTACAATGCTTTTCCACCTATCTGATGGATTTGTAAAACCCCTCTTCCAAAATTCACTTGTCCGTGACGAAAAATACTCCTCCAGTACTGTTCTGACTTCGTCAACTGAATTCTTATGTCTTGAATACTGCGGAAGAAATGATAATCAGATGGGGCAATGTCCGGTGAATATGGTGGGTGGGGAATCGTTTCCCATTCAAACAGCTCCAACCTTTCGAATGTCACCCGCGCTTTATGTGGCCAAGCATTATCCTGATGCAAAGATATCTTTCGTCGTGAAGCCAAAGATGGCCGTTTTTCTTCTAGCGCTGATTAAGCCGCTCATGCTACTCATAGTAGATTTCCTTTGTTACCGTTTGGTTTGGGTTTAAAATTTCAAAGTGGACTAAACCTTTCATATCCCACCAAACAGATAATAACAACTTACGTCGATGAAGACCTTCTTTAGCCTGGGTTGCCGGTGTTTCTCCTTTCCCTACCCACAGTCTTCGGCGCTCGACATTTTTGTAGAGAACGCATTTCTAGTCCGCAGTTACTATTCGATCCGAGAAAGATTCATTTGTGAAATGTGACAGCATAGAAGAGCACACATTCACACTCTGCGCTCGATTAGACTCGGAAAGTTTGTGAGGAACACACTGACCCAATTTGTTGACTTTTGCGATGGCAAGCAGGTGTCGATGAATAGTTCAATGACGAAATCTAAGTCTCGCTGCTAGTTCTTCGACAGTTACGATGGGTTCTGTTCCACCTCGGTTCGCAGGACGTCTTTGGCGAGCTCTACAGAACTTCCAGGACGAGGCTCGTCTTCTAGGCTATAGTTTCCGGCTCGGAATTCCTAGAACTACCGCTGACACTGGCTTACGCTTATTATCCGATCCCCACATACTGCATTAATATTCTTCGCACTTTCCGTTGCGTTGTTGCCTTTATTGAATTCATAAAGCAAAATATGCTACTTTGTCGCTTCCATTATAGCTTTAAAAAAATAACTGTTGAAATCGGACTGCACTCTTCAAAACTTGTACTAAGATTAAGGCAAGGTAAAATTACGACCTGCATTTATAGCAAGTTGATGCAGATAGTTTATCCCGTCCTCCTTTTTCAATTATATATATATATATATATATATATATATATATATATATATATATATATATAGACGTTCGGCTGCTCTCCATTGACAAGGGGCAATGCCCCGAAACTAGTCTGTAGATGCCAGACCAGCAAGGGGAAACGGCTGACCTCCCCTGGACACAAGTTCATGTGTCACATAGCTAGCTAGAGGCGATGGCCTCTTGGAGTTAATCAGCGGTAGCATTCGTCCTATTTTGGGGACTGCCATGTTGGCTTGGCGATAACTATAAATATATATATATATATATATATATATATATATATATATATATATATATATATATATATATATATATATATATATATATATATATATATATAGAGAGAGAGAGAGAGAGAGAGAGAGAGAGAGAGAGAGATTAGAAATAATTGATACACACGATAGAGTATACTGGAAATGTTATTTATCACAACAATCTAGCGACACATCCTGCACCATATAATTACGTACAATAAATTACATACTCAAAACGCAGTTTAAATTTTAAATTTTAATTTAACTTTTCATTTTAAATTGTTTATATATACCGCAAAGCATGGAAGGATGCGTAGAGTCACAGTAATTGCAAGAAATAGCAACTAAAACATCATCTTAAAAATGGAAGCAAATAATCGGTGCTCAAAATCCTGGATGAATTTTGACTGAAATGTTATAATGTTCACAGCTGAATTGCATAAATCGTAGAGTAGTTCAGCTCCATCATCATCGACCCATGACTACACAACAGCAACGTAATTATAGAGATCAGATATTTGTAGAATGCAGATACAATCGATATAATCAATACCCGTATATGTCTGGTATAGATTTCTTTTTCATCACAGTCTATTGGATAGAAGAGATCTAGGAAGGTTATTAACGCACTACACAAAAACTGACACTGCCATATATTGTGAAGCAACTTGTGTAACACCCTGTAATTTTCGCCAAGTGATCATCACCGTGTCTTTTATAAAGTGAATGAATGAATAAGTGACAAGAATGAATGCATGATTAAGTGTATGTATGCATGTTCTCTTTCTCTTTTTAATTATAGAGGAAATTTTGGCCGGCCACCTACTTGCTAGGGAGGTTGTGGAGGAAAGTATCTTCTTTTAACCGTCATCCTTTAAATCTTAAGGAGGTCTTGCGTATTTTTATAGTTTCAGATATCGCGATCATTTGTAGCATATGCTTTAAGGATTTGTATTGTCTCCCCAAGATCCCAAGTTCAGCACCAGACGGGTTGGTGTGTATCTTGTTGCTAAAATAATAATACGCATTAAGGTGAAAGAGTATCTTGGGTACTGGATTTGGAAACCTCTTATGAATGGTCAACAGATGTCCTCTTTCTCTTGTATTTTTTAACCACACTTGAGTACAGAGGACAGCTGATTTCCAAAACAGAATATATCTTTTCTTTGGCCGTTGTGTTTTAACTATGTATGCATGCATGCATTTATTTACTTATTATGTTCCAAGTTGTATGCCAAAGTATTACAGAAAGGTATTTGAAAAAATAGGTCTTTTTTTAAGGTAACTTGTAACGGTCATATGACTTATTCTGATAATTTCTATAGTATTAGCCGACTCTCTAATCTTTTATTCATTAGAGAGATTAAATCTTTTAGAATAATTGTGTAAATTACTATCCTGGTGTGTAACATAAACACGATTTACAAGAATAAAGTTTTAAAATCTAGGAGTAAAATTTTCAGTTTTTTTTCTTTATTTTCTGTTACACTTGTTCTCACGATAATATACAATACATCTTAAACCCTGCTGTAAATTATCCGGTGACAACGTTTCTGAATAATCCAACATTCCCTGACCATTATCATCAACATCATTTTTAAAGCAATTTATCAAAAGTATTGTCAATTCACGTAGCTGTATTTAAGTAGTACTAAACCTGGGAGGGCTGTGTAATACCGTCAGCTTTCACTGACAAGCGTGTATTGCTTGCAAACAAGTCCCATGCTTTCTGTAATTTCCTTAGGTGCCTATGTAGTCACGAGCAAACATAGGAACACCTCCCAACACACACACTTGAACGAATGGAATATACGGGATGTGGCAGCTGAAAGAAGATGGGTACTCATTTACAGCTAAGTAGAGTGGATCAACGTGAAAGAAAGTGCCTTCTCAAGTGCGAAACGTACAGCAAGTTTCAATGACTGAACTCACAAATTTACAACAATAGCGGAACAACCTAAACATATGCCTTCACTAAAGCTTCAAGTATGCAATTAAAATTACTAACATAATAACCACCGATAAAATAAAGAAAGATGTAAACAATTGTCTTGAATTAATAATTGCTAATTTTGTATTGGTAGAGTCGGTAGTGCGCCGAACAGATTTCTTTTATTTAGTTACACATGTTCTGAATTCAAATTCCCAGGAGGCTTTCTTTTCATCATCCCGAGCGCATGATTTATCAAAGCTCCAGTCGAATACCAATGCCAATAATTGACGATATCCAACTACAGAATATGGAACTCTCTACTAATACTAATAGTACTCTCACTATATTAATATCATGGTTATATTAAGGTTGGCAAGCTGGCACAATCGCTAGCACATCGCGCAAAATACTTAGCGATATTCTATGTGTGTAAATTCCACCGAGGTTGATTTTGCCTTTCAAACTTGCAGTGACGATAAAATAGGTACTAGCTGGGCACTAGGGTTGAGGTAATCAACTTACCCGTTCACCCGAATTTGCCAAAATTTGAAATCAATATTATGGTTATACTAATATGATATAATAATATAGTTTCATAGTAGTAGTAGTAGTAGTAGTAGTATTAATGGTTTCAAATTTCTGCACAAGAGCCGCCCTTTTGGGGAAGGAGATAAATCAATTACCTCGACTCTAGTGTTTCACAGGCACATAATTTATCGACACCGAAAGGATGAAAGGCAAAGCTGGTCTCGATGGAATTTGAACTCAGAACGTAAGCACGGACGAAATACCGCTAAGAATATCGTCCGGTGCGCTTAAGATTCTGCCAGCTCCTCTTATTATTATTACTATTATTATTATTATTATTATTATTATTATTATTATTATTATTATTATCATTATTATTATGTTGTTGTTGTTGTTGTAGTTGTTTTTCTTTTCTTTCTTCAAACTTTCTTCCATTTATCGCCGAGTGTTTTCCGTACACCTAGGGCAGAGAAGCTCATTGTATGCATTCCCAGTTTACACACACAGATTCACAGGTAAAATATGTAATTATTATTATTATTATTATTATTATCATTATTTGTATTATTATTATTATTATTGATAATAATAATAACAACAACAACAACAATAATAATAATAATAATCAATTTATACGAATAATAAATCAATTAATGTTATATAAATATGAAATAACATAACTGAGGCCTATTTTAATTTGTAATTGTGAAAATAAGTCAAGTTAAATAAATAGTCCCCTATATCACAAACTACGATGCATAAGAAAACGTAAAATATATACTCTAGAAACAAACAAACCATAATATATAACAGTTAAACCATAAGAAGTCTACTTGACTGATTATCACACGGCTACTCACAGACATGTTGCAGCTTCTGGCCACAAACATGCAGTCTGTTCACTTTGCTTTTTCGACCGATACTACAAAAGAGTTTGTTCCTTTGAATGGGCTGGTCTCATACTACGTCAACTGAGGTAGTGCAGCCTAATTTGTCTCTCCTCAAGGAATTACTGTTGTTGAATCCACATTTTCAGGCTCCGAAGTGAACAATACTTACTTCACAGAACGTCGCCTCTCTTGAAATCCCTCCCTGCACATATGTTTCATGTTTCCTGCGGTTCTTGACCACGAAAGTTATAAATACAAATTGCAGGATCATTGCTTTTTATTCCAGATGAGATAAGTAAAATAGAGATACCGATGACGTTTCCTTCATGAAAATAACTAAACTTATTCTTAGACCTGTCTTTTGTTATCTATATATGTATGTGTATGTATGTATACATACACACAACTCCTTAAGATAATACGAAACTGTAATATTTTCACCAATACTAATGTCATGATCATCGAAACGCGAAACCGGTAGGTTATCATAATATTCTATCCTTTATAATATATTAAAAATATATAAATTGTGTGCACTGTGCACTTTCCTTCTATATTATATATATATATATATATATATATATATATATATATATATATATACATACATATACGTGTGTGTGTGTATGTGTGTGTAATACTTCTACTTAGTTTCCATTTACCGAATTTGCACTAACACGATATTTTATGAAAGTGAAGTTACAGTAAAAGGCATTGGAATAAAATTCCGCGCGTTGAGATTGAATCTAGAAAACGTGGTTCCGAAGGGAACATTTTAAACCCATAGTGACATCTGCACCTTCGATTTATCTCAGTAAATATTCATATAAAACTAATTTAAGCCGTCATTTTCGTTATTAATTTCAGTTCATATTAACCCTTTAACGGTCGCTTCACGTACTACACTTCAGGATGTTCCGAAGTAGAGATTTATGACAAATTTTGTCATGATTAAGTTTTCATCCGCTGCTGTTGCTGCTGCAACACATGATGCTAGTGGTGGTAGCGGTGGTGATGATTATTAAGTGGAGAAGGAGTAGTGGTAAATTTAAAACTGGCACATTCCTCCTTATTATTTGTAGCAATGATCACTATACTAGAATATAACCATGAGTATAGGCGCGCTAATACTGTAATAATCTCTCTGCATAAATATATTCGAATATTGGATTGATCGCAGCACAACCAATGTCACAATATGTATATGTATGTATGTTGCACATATATATGTGTGTGTATATATACATATGTATATAAATAAATATATATATATATATATATATATATATATATATATATATATATATATATATATATATATATATATATATATTTAAATTTCAATAATAGGACGAATTCTTTTACAAGAATTTATCAAGTAGCTAGCGTGAAAAAGACCTCATAAGGGAAAAAATCCATCATTTATTCCCGAAATATATATTAATTTTTATATAAGGGCATTACTATATAATAACGCCTCACGATATATATATATATATATATATATATATATATATATATATATATATATATATATATATATATATGCATATATGTATGTATGTATGTATGTATAAACATATGTATATATATGTGTGTATGTATATATATACGTATGTGTATATATATATATATATATATATATATATATATATATATATATATATATATATTCTTTACTTGTCACACTCATTTGACTGCGGACAAGCTGGAGTATCGCCTTAAAGGGTTTTAGTTAAAGGAATCGACGCCAGGACTTATTCTTTGTATGCCTAGTACTTATTCTGTAGGTATCTTTTGCCGAACCACTATGTTACAGCAACCTAATCACACCGGCATCGGTTGCTAAATGATGCTGGGGGTGGGGGACAAACACAAACATATACATATATATAAACGACAGGCTTCTTTCTGTTTCCGTCTGCCAAATCCACAAACAAACCTTTGGTCGGCCCGAGACTATAGTAAAAATTCTAGCCCAAGGTGCAACGTATTGGGACCGAACTCGGAACGATGTTTTCGAAGAAAATTTCTTACAACACAGCCACGCTTATATATATATATATATATATATATATATATATATATATATATATATATATATATATATATATATATATACATACGTATACACACACACACACACACACACATATATATATATATATATATATATACATATATGTGTGTGTATATGTGTGTGTGTGTGTGTGTGTATTGATAGATAAATAGAGAGAGAGAGAGAGAGACATACCGATGTATGTATATGTGTGTGTGTTTGTGTATATATATATATATATCTATACGTCTATTATTATATATACACGCACGCACGCACAAACACCCTCGCCCGCGCACACGCTCATACACACATTGGTAGTATTTCGTAATAGTAAAATTGCCGTACCCTACCACACCTATCAACAAACTTGATTCACTGATTGCGAAGAGTTTGTTTCGCGGCTACAATTTCCACTGAAAACAAACGTGTAAACCTCTAGTGGTTGCAAATAATAGCTTAAACTGCCTCACACTTTTGTCTTAATTACCTAGCAGTAGTACAAATATATATCATTGACGTGTTGCTATGCAATGTCCTTTTCCACTGTCGATAGTCACGTGAGCTTTTCTGCCAGTCACTCACTGAGAAATTAACATTCCTGCCGCCAGTGTCATTAACGGTAGCCCAGCTTTTCCTAAAATCGATTATTGATCACGCCCGAGGATATATTGATCATAGTTTAATGTTCGCTTATAACAGTACCGTTTCGAAAAGAATTCAATCTCCTATTTGTCACATTGCCAATAGAAGCATTTTTACCAAATCTTTAATGTTTCTTTTTGTTATTTTATGGTTTAGATTTAAGATTTTCTTTGTTGTTCTTGATTTCATTCATTGCGTTTATGTTTTACATTGTTTTTAAGATGTTTATTTAATATTATATTTTTTGCTTTATACCATTTCTATATTCTTTATTAACAGAAACAATCCTAGTTTTTGTGTTTTGTTTATTTTTTCCAGTTCTTGCTATCTTGTTATTATTCTGTGCTATATAAACAGTAAAAATGATACCATCATAGTCTCGAAAAAATAAAAGTAAAACACACAGAGCTACAAACACAGATACATAAATGTATGTATACATATAACACGCACACACACTTTAAATTAAATATATATATGTGTGTGCGTGTGTGTACATATGTATATATATATAGATGTACGTATATATACATATGTATGTATATATATATAAATGTATGTACATATATGTATATATTTATATGTATTTATGTATATAAGTATATATAAATATTTATATATATATATATGTATATATATATATATATATATATATATATATATATATATATATATATATATTTATATATATGTATATATATATATATATATATATATATATATATATATATATATGTGTGTGTGTGTGTATACTTACATACATACATAGATACATACATACATATATATATATATATATATATATATATATATATATATATACAGAATATGGAGGTTTATTCAGGGTTTCAAGCTCGAAACTGAGACGGGAGCTTTGGATCCATTTTAGATTTCCGATTTCCGATTTAGCAGATATACATTTGTGAAAGAGGACAACAAACGCCGATTCATAACAAGTCATATACATTAGTTTGTATTATCCTTAAATGAGACGAGGTCTTACAGCTGTTTCTGGGATATGCCAAGTGATAGGCGAGTATGCCTGAATATGGGGTATTCCGTCATCAGAGACAAGTAGAGAACGTATGAAAGATCTAAACATGGAAAATTCGCAGATAGTAGGCAATGACATAGAAGAGAAAACAATAAGAAGATAAGGAAATAAAGTTCATAGTTCGCATTTTTCAGAAGGTATGGGTGTTAGTTCGTATGTCCGTACGTTAAAATCCAAGGTAAATCCAAGCAGTATCACTGCGAATAATAAGTAGTGTGTTCACAGCATAAGAATGCAGGCAATATTTTGGCAGAAATAAGAATGGTATGTTCATATTGAGATGGCTGGTTTCTGAGAGAATGACCATAAAATTGGATATGACAGAATACCCCATACTCAGGTATACTCGTCTATCACTTGGGATATCACAGAAACAGCCGTAAGACCTCATCTAATTTAAGAAAACTCTAAAATAATGTATATGGCTTAAGATGCTTGTTATGCCTCGGCGTTTGATGTTCTTTTTCGCAAATATATTCTTTTATTATTGTATTCTTTTAATTGTTTCAGTTATTTGACTGCGGCTATGTCGGAGCACCGTCTTTAGTCGAACAAATCAACCCCAGGGCATATATTTTGTAAGCGTAGTACTTATTCTATCGATCACTTTTGCCGAACCGCTAAATTATGGAGACGTAACACACCAACATCGGTTGTCAAGCGATGGTGAGAGGACAAACACCGACACACAAACATATACATATACATACATATATATAAACACGGCGGGCTTCTTTCAGTTTCCGCCTACTAAATCCTTTCAAAAAGCGTTGGTCGGCCCGAGGCTATAGTAGAAGACCCGGAACCATGTGGTTGTGTAAGCAAGCTACTTATCACACAGCCACACTACATATATATATATATATATGTGCATATATAAATATATACTGTATATATATATATATATATATATATATATATATACATATATATATATATATATATATATATATATATATATATATATATATATATATATATATATATATATATATATATATATATATATATATATATATATATATATATACATATATATATATATATGCAATCACATTTTATATTTTGTGACCAGATTAAAGAGTTTTCATTCTGACTTCATTTCCCCAAAGAGATTCCCTAAGAATCGTAAACTTCTTGCTTCTGCTAACTAGCACCAAAACAGAATATGAACATTGTACTTCCTGAAAGACTGAGTTCTTTAAAGCAAAATGCAAGAATATTGTGTGTGTGTGTGTGTATGTATATACAATCCCACATACATATATATAATATATTCATACACATTCATATGTCTGTCTGTCTGTGTATATGCTAATATGTATATGAGCTTGAAAATTTCTAGTAGCAGCGGTAACACATAATTTTAAAGGTGGTGTGTGGATATTTCCACGGTTTTGCATTGTAGCGCTTATGGGTGACAATTAGAAACGAGAAGTATGCAGAAGGCAGAGAAACACAGCGATACATGGATACATATCGGAAACCCAAACACAGTAACACGTGAAGAGAGAATTAGGCAATTACAAAAACATGAAAAAAAAAAAACAAGGAAAAGGAAATGGCGTGAAGCGGAAAGATGGCGTCTAGTGTTTGGTTGATCTTCTGTTGTGTCACATATACTCTGACACGCCTCCTACAAATTTTCAAGTTACGAAGATGTTTTAATCTGTTCAATGTTTGTATGTGTGTGTATGTGTGTGTGTTTGTGCTTGTGTCACTGTGTGTATAGTGAATATATTCGTTTGTGTATCACTAATGGAATTGCAATCCCGGCTTTCATTTGCATACCTCTGCATTTGTTGTAATTGTTCTTGTTGCCGCTGTTTTACACCAGTAAACCTATGGTCAAACACATTAACATTCGAGATTATTATTTGTTTTCAAGAACACCACAACTAGCACTACATTATTTATTTTGTAAATATGTTAACGCCTGTTAAAATTAATTTGTGTTGCTTGTAATCAACGAGCAACAGTTAACTCGTATTCTTCTCGAGTTTGTGGCAGGCTGAACACTAAAGAATTATTTTGCGTGTTGAACCTCCTCTGATGTGACGCGCATGCTTAATAGTTCTTTTGATGTCTACCGTTACTTGTAAGCCATAGCTTCATTGGTTGGTGTTGTATAACGATCCAATTAATGATTCATTGCATTAACAAGGGAGAAAGCGACATCAGAATGACAAGAAGTCTTTAAATTTGAGCGGAAACCATAGGCTATTCTGTTTTTATAAAGCCGCATTTTATCGGTGTTCTCACAGATGAAGACACCGACAAAGAAATACATGTGTGTGTGTGTGTGTGTGTGTGTGTGTGTGACGCGGTATAAATAATACTTATTAGATCAAATTTGGATTACAGTGGTCATTATAGGCGTATAGACACACATACACACACACACATACACACACACACTTACACTGTATATTTTAACACTTATTTCTAGTAATAATGGTGCTGACTAGTGCCCTCAGTCACTTTAGCGACGTATATATTTTTGCCTTTCGGTTGTAAAATTGCGAACAAGCTACCATTATATATATATATATATATATA
>NC_142936.1:66715078-66722578 GCF_046866305.1 Octopus bimaculoides | reverse complement strand
TATTGAAAAAATCATAAAAAAAGAGAAATTGATTTTTTTCTTCTTAAATTGCTTGTGAATATTCCTGATAAATACTCCTTTCATTCGTGATTAGTTCATAATCATAATGTATTATGAAATATGAATCAATCTCATATTTTATTTAATCAAAATAGACGCTCAATTCTGAAGACATTACTTTTAATTGATATTAAACCACTTCATATATGCTATATTTTGCTTTTGCAAAAAAATAGTTAAGAGTTGAAACTTTCAGGAATTAATAAAATATATATGTTGGCCATTATAAAGAAGTTTTATGAAATTAGGGCTGACGTGTTAGAAGATATGGTATTTTTCATAAAAAATTTCTGTTAACAAATTTTTGTCTTATGTATTCATATCTGTGTTCATAGTATAAACAACTTTGGTTCCATTCAGGAGTTGATTTGAGTCAACATGCTTGCACTTTCCTTACATTTCTTGTAATTGCGATTCTTTGTGCTGGTAATAAGTTCATAACTCGGCCATCTTTTTCCTAACATATTTTATTTGCTTCCTTCCGCTTTGCTCTATGACAAGCCACTCTCTGTTTGTTCATGACCATCTTCTTGTGAGAATCATATTGTTCCTTGAACTTTGCTCCATATCGAGCAGTTTGCTTCCTTTTCTTCGCTTTCTATGCTTCGTTCCTGATGTCTTCCCTTGTTAGCCTACCTCTCCTTTTCATGGCGTCCTTTTTCCCTGCATCCCTTTTCTCTGCGTATCTTGTTCTTTACTTTTGTACTATTTCTTCTTTTGATAATTTATCTTGTTCTGAGTTGCGCTTTTCTCCTTTTTTAATTTCTTGTAATATGCAAACCTTTCAGTACCATCCATATCGCAAAAACGTTATGTAAGAATCTGCGTTCTAAAAGGAAATTATGAATGTATTGTCAATAAGTATCTTTAGTACTTATAATTCAATTTCAAATGGACATATTTGAAATAATATTTGGACTCACATAATTCAGAATGCAACAAATAATGCTGAAATTGCTTCTATTCAAATGTTCACCCTCATCAAAAAACAATAATACGACCTTGATGCAGCGGAAAGCGGACATTAGGTCAGTCTTTTTCATTCTCAGGAATATATAAACATATAATATATATATATAATATATAAACATGTAGTAATTTAAGTTCTCATTCTTCAAACTTGCTAAAATTTTCATACAATGATGGATCACTACATATGTATAATTCATGATTTCAAAAAAAAAAAAAAAACGAACGATATTGAACAAGAGAAACAAATTTTTTTACCTTGACAAATAATTATGTATGTCAACGGAAATGCAATAACCATGAAGACGTTCGATAATGCACTTCTCCTTTGACACACAGCAGTGCCGTATTTTCTGCTATTCTATTGTTACCACAGTGGTCGGGCCGACCAAAGCTTTGTGAACGGATTTGGTAGACGGAAACCGAAAAGAAGCCCGTCGTATATATGTATATATATGTGTATATGTATGTGTGCGTATATATTTGTGTGTCTGTGCTTGTCCCCCCAACATCGCTTGACAACCGGTGCTGGTGTGTTTACGTCCCCGTAACTTAACGGTTCGGCAAAAAGAGACCGATAGAATATGTACTAGGCTTACAAAGAATAAGTCCTGGGTGGATTTGCTAGACTAAAGGTGGTGCTCCAGCATGACCACATTCAAATGACTGAAACAAGTAAAAGAGTGAAAAGAGTAAAGGTATATACAGGTGTGGCTGTGTGATAACAACTTTGATTCCCAAACACATGGTTCTGGGTTCAGTCTCACTGTTTGGTAGCTTGGACAAGTGTCTTCTACCATAGCCTCGAGCGGACGAAAGCCTTGTGAGTGGATTTGGTAGACGGAAACTGAGAGAATCCCGTATATATATGTACATATTTATGTGTGTCCCTGTGTCTGCGTTTATCCCCAATTACCGCTTGACAACCGGTGTTGGTGTGTTTGCGTCCCCGTAACTTAACGGCTCAGCAAAAGAGACTGATAAAATAAGTACTAGTCTTAAAACAATAAGTCCTGGGATCGATTTCTTCGACTAAAACCCCTCAAGGCGGTGTTCCAGCGTGGCCGCAGTCAAATGACTGAAATAAGTAAAAGAGTAAAAAAAAATATGCCTTTTCATATACTAAAATAAAATAACAGAATCAGTTGAAATTGCATAAAAGTAGAGTTAATTCATTGATGAATATACATGTGACGTTGCATCATATTTCTGTCATGGTTATCCACTGTCAATATGCTAGTTAAGATACGTTTAGTCCCAATAGTAATAAATCAGTTTGTTGAATGTAGCCAGATTATAAATAAGTAACCACAGTCATAAATATGTTTGACAAGGTGAAATCCAATTGCTTTTATTATATGTATTCACTTCAAAATTAGTTAAGGTTATTGTAATCAAGTCGGTTCTATTCAATAGGAAAACTTAACATGCCATGTGCCAATGCTCTCCATTATAAATAACCTTAATATAGAGTTGTAGGCAGTGATTACAACATTCCAAGTCTTCATTTATAATTGGAAATAGTTTATTTACAAAGTACATGTTATTTTTAGTCAATGCTCTCCGACCGATCAATTTCTAACACCTATATATGTTATTGACTCGTATAAGCCCTATTCATAATACTTACACATCATAATACCCTCCTCTATTTAATGAACCAGCTTGTGGTTTAATTCCGACCTCTTATTATATGAAAATATGACGTATGCTGACGGCGGAATGCCAACTTGAATAAAAGAGAAAACCACGTTCTCACATTTTATATTGATTTTTTTTTCAACATCAGATCGATAAACATGTCTTCTAGCTTTCATCGCTACTTTCTAGATTCTTACTTCTCTCATTTTCTGTGTCTATTATGCATCTATACATATATCTATCGATCGATTGAACCATCTACATATGTAACAATGTATCGATTACCACATGTGTGTGTTTGTGTTTGCGTACATACATATACACATACAAGACTATATATATATATATATATATATATATATATATACAAATACGCATACGCATACATATATACAATACACACACACACACACACACACACACACACACACACACACACAAGCACACACACAAAAACACACACACACAAGCACACACACACACATATAAGTCTTTATTCAAATATGTAAGTTCTCATTATCTCACGTTCGCAAATTGCACTGTTGTATCTAACTGTTACTTGCTAAAATACTGTTTAAATGTTATTTATAGGACGATAAAACAATTCAAGCAAACGGCTATTAATATCAACAATTATTTTAAAGGCACACACTTCTCACAGCATCCGTCTCTACATGATCGATGAGTTGTGCAAAGCATGCGATATGAAAGCGAGAACTTTCAGCAATGCCGAACACACTTCTGATAAGATCATTTCGCTGAACAGTAAAGAACGTTTATTAGAAATTAATGGAGTCAATAATAGCTGCCAAGAGAAAGCGAAAGTGAGACTGCAAGATCAGAGTCGTGTACCTCTTTTATTTCTTCTTTATAGTGTTAACCGATGAATTGCGCCCATGAACGGGTCAAACGTATAACCTTGCAAGGCTTTAAACTGCTTACGATCATCTTCTTTGTCTTCTGTTGTCATTTATATTACTTCTTTATTCGATCGTGTATGTGTGTGCGTGTTCTTTTTTGCTGTTCTTTGTTTCATTTTAATCTTTCTATCATCTAAATGTTTGTACACAAAAGCAGCCGTTCAACCTACAAGTTCAAACTTATTCTCGTTCATACTTTACAAGCTTCTCAACTTCATAAGTTATTTCAAACACTTTCATGGCATTATCTCATAAGAAGAAAAAAACAAAAAAAGTATTCCTTCTTCAAAACAATAAAACTATCAACTGATTATAATAATTCTCTTTATTATAATTTGCAGCTGTGAAATGTTGGTCGAAGTAGCTTTAAGTTTATGTACTGTAACGTTACAATGGAAACTTTCGTAGCCATTATGTTATTACTAGTATATTATGCAAACAATATTGAATTGTTACAAGCTGGTAAATACCGGTCACTGCTTCATTGAATGTTAAACATAGAGGATGACATGGGAGTGTGAGTTCTAATCGTGCGCAATAAACACCCCGCGGTTCTTTTGTTCGAAAGTAGCGATTTGCAGACAGGCCATTCAACGATATGGTATACAATTTCTATCTGCCAAATTTCACACGCACGCATTGCATGGTTGAGCTAGAAAAGGTCATGGTACAAAACACTTATAGAAGTCGCTGCACATTGAAAACAAAAGCATGAACAATGTGTTTAGGATGTTTGTACTTCCTCGAACTATATTCTGCCGTCTAAATAATATATTACAGACCACGTGTTTGTAGAGTGCAGGGTTGTTAAAATACAGCTTGCCGTCACTCATGAGTGCATATGGTGTGGCAACATGTACTCTACTTTCACTAACTATTTTAAATGTTCAGGAAGTCGCAAAGAAAGACAACCCTTTTCACACTTTAACCACCGGCACACAGTATGTGACAGCTAGAGAAAGAGAGAGCTGCACCAGAACTCGGCTGATCTTAATTTCCAACTTAGAAGATTCGTACAACGTAAACGGAAACAATTTGCTAAATTACACAACGTGTCGTCGATCAAGCAATAATTGTGAGGTGACCACTGTGACCATAAATCACATGATTCCACTGTATTTTCGCAACCTACTACTCATATATATATATATATATATATATATATATATATATATATATATATATATATATATATATATATGCCCTCGAGTATCATTCATTCTGCCAACCGGCATTGTCCAGTGAGGTCATACTGCCACGTTGAGCGTCCTTGTTCGATTTTTGCGTTGGCTGAAACGAAGGAAATTCTGTTTTCCGGTGTGGAAAATAGCGGCTGACACACTTGTTATACTTCAAACAGCTCGAAGGACGCAGCCATGAGCAAAACAAATTTATGAGTGGTTTTCACGCTTGAGGAATGGTCACTTGTCGCTTGAAGACTAATATTGCTCAAGGTGACCGTCAACCTCCTAAACGAATGTAAACATCATGAAAATTCATGAACTGATCTTGCTGAAATGAAGAACGAAACACATGACCATATATACACACACATTTTACTTAACACAAGGACTCATATGGAGACACATGTCCACACATATGGAGATGTACATCCATACATAGAAAAATAATACATAGTTGCAAAACACACACACATACACTTAGACATGCACACACAAAGAGACAGGAGTTCACACACACATATACGCGCGCGCGCGCACATACATAAAGACACGGACATGCACACATGAATATTCAAAATGCATACATACAAATGTACGCCTATAAATAGATACATATGCACGCACACTCATACATGCATACACACACATGCATACATACATGCATACATGCATGTATAGGCACACACACTGATCCACACACATGCACACAAACAAACAAAAAGGAACGCAATATGAATAACGGACAGAGTCAAAACTATTGAAAAGGTTCCAAGATGCAACGAAAATTTTAGAAAAAGTAAAAAAGAAATAAGTGGAAATTTAGTGTGTTAAAAAGAGAATGACTCTCCCCAGGCACAACAGAACATGCTTCAACACAGGAACTCATATAAAGAATCTTGCAAACCAAATTCAAAAACGAAATATATCAATTTAGTTAATTACTACAAGTGAGAATATCTCCAGAGAACGACATACAAGGAAATTTTACATATTTGAAACATAATGAAAACATTAAAAAGGAAGAATACAGTGTACCACTAAAGTTTAAAATATATACATTAATAAAGATACACACAGTATTGAAAAAATAATCATATGCATAAATTAATATACAAAATAATAACAAAGATAATGCAGACATACCAATGCAAAAATATGAATAATGGTGATATGTAAAAAAACACAATAGACTGGTTGTTAAATCATGGGAGTAGAGAAGGGAAATAATTGGGTATTCCATATAAATATATATACACATATGCACATGTACTGACATACTCACACACATACACACACATACAGGCACACACATACACATATATATATAAATATACATACATATATATGTATATATATATATATATATAATATATATATATATATATATATATATATATATATATATATATATATATATATATATATATATATATATATATATATATATATATACATACATATACGTATACACATATACACAGATACAAGGCTAAGCATAGTTAATGTACTAAATTGATAACGTAATTAAAAGTATCAATTATTAGGAATATAAAGGGAGAATATATTTAGATTTAAGTGATAATATGACATTAAGGGATAATAGAAAATAGAAGAAATTATGCTTAAATGAGCTTCCATAGATGGGTCCACATACAAGAAAAGAGAAATACTAGACGCAGTGGAATGCAGGTAAACACACCAAAAATATATAGTAAATTATTAAACGATGTTTAGAATAAATAAGATAAGACAGAAGATAAGTAATGAATGAAGAAATTATTATATGTACCATTTAAATGTTAATTATAGAAATCTATATATTTATATATACTAATTTTCCTGTAAATACATGCACACACCTATATTAGTATATATAAATGATATATATGCACACATGCACAGACGTGCACACATATATACTTATTATACATGCATATAAATACATTTATTCACAACCACACCTACATGCATACCGAACATAGATGAAGAAAAAACAAAGTGAAAAAATTATAACGACCATAAATTAAGTTATTTAAACTATTCTCTTTTACATATCACCATTATTTAAATTTATGCATTGATATGTCTGCAATATCATTATTAATATCTATACTAATTTATGACTATAACTATATTTTTTAATACTGTGTCTATCTTTATTAATGTATATATATTAAACTTTAGTGGTTCACTGTATTTTTCCATTTTAATGTTTTCATTGTTTCAAATATCTTAAATTTCTTTGTACGTCTTTCCCTGAAGTTATTCTCACTTGTAGTAATTAACTAAATTGATTTAGCTAAATTAAATTAAATTGATTTTATGCTGCAAGTGATGAATTGAAACAATTGTAGGTCTGGACTTCTCAATGTATTAATAAACTTTTGTTAATCTCCATCTTCTCTCTTGGTTTTTAATAATATATATACAGAGAGAGAGAGAGAGAGAGAGAGAGAGAGAGAGATACATAGCTATTACATGCATTTATCTATATATGTGCATATATATATATATATATATATATATATATATATTTATAAAGTTTGTACGTACATGTAGAGTCTGTTGCCTTCGCACTAAGGTTCAAGGCATAATATTTCCAACGTAACCATTTTCCATTTATGACCAACTCAGATGAGAATCAAAATATCCCTTGATATAATGTGAGGCCTTTAAGAGTGGTTGGATGAATCCTGCTTCATAACATGAAACCTGCAGAGAAAGTC